>NC_069502.1:1174566607-1174724107 GCF_027579735.1 Bombina bombina | reverse complement strand
AATATGTGATTGGGTTTGGGTGCGAGTAGGGTGTTAGGTTTTCCCCCCTTTTTTTCCTCCATTGACTTCTATGGGGGAATACGTTAATACGGTCATGAAATTTTAACTTTGGCTTTTTGTGCACATCAGGTTAGCGCGCAAACAAAACCTTTTTACTTTCAACTTGTAATACGAGCGCTACCCGAAGCGTGCAAAACCTTACTCCTAGTGGAGTTAGTACGCGAGCGAGAGCGATAAATACTGCTCCACTCGTAATCTGGCCCATAGATTTTATAACAAAATGCTGCTTTAAAACATTCACTTGTGTTATTCACTAGAAATAACCTACCAAGATTAGGTACCATCCTTCTTCTCAGGGAAATGAATGCACCCTCAAATAATTTATAAAATGCTTAAGGTAGCTTAGTAAACTTCTTATACATATATTGTAGGGTTGCCCCATCTAATGATTACGCTCCAAGCAATGCTAAGATAAAATAACGCTAATATTATTGCACTCCGCTTGTAATCTAACCCAATATATTTCAAATGCTGCAACCAAGCAAACGTTGTAACCCCATGAACTACCAGAGAGGGCAGCAGAACATTGTTTTTCAGTGCTTCCCTTAAAACAGCTACACTTAAAGTGAAGGTACAGTTAGAGCGGTCTTTTTGCAGTATTGTACTTTTAAGCATATGAAATACAGAGTCGCTAAGTTATTTTCTTAAAAATATTACTTATTATTATAATATTGGCTTTGATCTTTCCCTACCGTTCCGATTTAAACTCCTCCTATGAGCCATTTCCTGATTTTTCAGATTGTTACGTATAGAGCGGTCCCACCCGCTCTATACGTGTCTACTAGGCTCGTGCATGGCGAGTATACAAACTGTGCATGCGCATCAACTCGTTGACGGTCAACAATGCGCATGCGATAATCCTATCCTGTGTGCATTACAGTGCATGCGTCATTCGTCTTGGCAACATAGTATTGAATGAATAGCAATATTCATTAATTAATATATTGTATGATACAGATAGCAGCTGCTTTTTTAACCTTCCCTTCGTTACGTGTTACAGAAAGTTATTTTGACAAACAGTGTAAGTATGCATATGCAGTTCAATGTATTATGAAATGTAATTATCTTATACTAAAATAAGAGACATCATATTATTGAGAACGTTATATTAGCAATCACATACTAAATTGATACTTTTGCTCCTTCAAAATTACATTAGCCAATGGAAATAGACATTTTTTTAACTAGTTAAGTATTATTACAGCGGTTTGCAATGATCTTATTGACCACAAAATCATTAGCATCTTCTAATTTTTTTATTTATATTTTACACAGCAGTAATTATTATTTGTTTATCATAGATATTACATAATTATTTATTATGTTTATTAGCTTTAATATGCTATTATTAGCTTTAATATGCTAATTTATCAACACTTACAGAAGACACGGTTGCTGATTTATCAATACATTATTTTAAAAAAAATTATATTTGTCATTTTATATTATGTATTTTGTATTACTATGTTTGATTTCAAGTTGATTGTAAAAATTATAAAATCAATAGCTATGTTTTATTTTTTTTTATTTTTCCCCTTTTTTTTTTTTTTTCCGTTAAATTAAAGTTTTATACCGATGTCTGACAAAACATGAATTTCATTTTATAATTTAAAGGGATGGTAAACTCAGTATAGGGTGAATATGTAATCTGTATTGTCATATTGTATTAAAATGTCCTGTGTAATTTCGATCTAAACATGAAATAGCAGTTTACCTTTTATTTTCCATATCAAGAATCTCTCCGTTCCGTAAATTCGCCAGCCCACCGTGACGTCACATTGATTTCCCCTGCCTGTGCCCAATCATCTATCCAGTCGCTAGACAGGCTGTTAGCAATACAATTTTAGCACATGCGCCTTTTCGATCATTCCTGACGATACTACCAACCAATCAACATCATCCAAATCCTGATAAGACTTTGCGCGTGCACGTGGTCAAGATCGCTCAAACACCCGATAGACACCAATTGAGCGTTACTAATGTGAAAAGTAAACATTGACTGTCACGAGTCAATGTTTACTTCCTAGACGTCAGTGAAATTAATGCGCATGCGTTTAGTAATCTAATATCGTGAACGAGCACTCAGGATGACGTAAGGAGAGGGAGGAGAGAGGACTACACAGAAAGTGTGGTTACGGGCATGTAAGAGGGGCGGAGCGAGGCGGGGAGCTGCGTTGCAAACATGATAACAAAATATGAGGAATATTACTTATAATTTAAATTCGAAAATGAAAAAATAATAATGCGGTTTGATCTTATATAACAATAACAATGTAAATATGGCTTTTACAATTAAAAGAGTTTACCATCACTTTAATAATATAACTATAGAGTTATATGTTTTATTTGAGTACCACGTTTTATTTGAGTACCATGTTTTATATCTCTTACATTTATAGTTCTTTTCTGAAATAAAATGCAATACGTTTTTAAATATGTTTTTGATATTCTAATGTGAAAGCATATCCAATAAATGGATTTAATTAATTAATTTAAAGTTTAAAAATAGTTTTTATTACACACCAATTGATTAAATCATAGATTTCAATATTTTTTTTGGTTGGGTTTTATGTAAGTTATTTGTATAAGACTGCTGTTATCTTTTACAATAGTACTATATATGGTATATTCTTATATCGTTTAACAGACAATATGAGAACGATTTATACGCAAAGAGTAATCATATTAACATATTAATATTCGCAGTTATTCTAAGATTCCATATTAATATTATGTTATAAATATTTAAATTATATAAATAATATGTTGTTAGAATTATAGAGAATTGCGGCAGACATTTACAATGCTTATGAACTTACTTTATTAAACGTGAATGCCAGACAGAGATGCGCTTATTACAATTGAATGTACAATTGTTGCAGGCTTCGATACTGTTGCAGCTTCTCTGAATAATAATGCTACGTAACCCTCTCTAAAATACAAAGTTTGTATTAAGCATGCCCGAAACGGGGCTGCGCTCGCCTTGCCAGTGTGAGCGAGAACAAATAACGCATGCGCATAGCGTACAAGACAATGCTGACGTCAAATGACGGCCGCCTAACGGCCAGAAAGTCAATTGGCTGGTGAAAAAACATGACCAACATGTTAAAAAAAACGGAAAAAAAAACAGGTTAATTTCTTATATAGCGAGATGCAAAATAAAAAGTGCCATTTATTTTTCCATCTATGTATAGGATTTAATTAAAAACGATCGAACTTTACCTTCACTTTAAAGGGACACTAAACCCAAATTCTTTCTTTAATGATTCAGATAGAGCATGCACTTTTAAGCAACTTTCTAATTTACTCCTGCTATCATTTTTTCTTCATTCTCTTGCTATCTTTATTTAAAAAGCAGGAATTGGTGGCTACATTTAGCAAACCAATAAGCAAGCATAACCCAGGTTCTCAAGCAAAAATGGTCCGGCTTTTAAAGGGACAGTTTACCCCAAAATGTTCTCCCATTTAAATTGTTACCAATGATCCATTTTACCTGCTGGAGTGTATTCAATTATTTACAAGTAGCTCCTTTACCTCTATTTTGGCCTTTGAAATAGCTGATTTAGCTTGTATCCCCACCTATACTGAAAGTTTTGATATTGGAGTCTCAGCTATTAAATAGCCTAAGTATACACAGCCAGCAGAAGAAATTACACTCCCAGTGGGGTGCAGTATAGTTAAGTAATAACATAATTTTCCATTGTTCTCTCTATGTATTGAGCTTTAGTTTTCCAGACAAATATAAGCTAAGGAAGCAAGTGTGTGTACACAAAGTGATAACATTATGAGATCTGATATTACCTGAAGCTCAACCCATTGTAATAGGCCGTGGTTTAAAAGCACAAAACCAGCTACTTCATATACACAAATAAACCTGAAAATACAATTTCTCACATTTATTATATTCTCTCCAGCTGGTATAACAAGTCATTGAAAAAGCATTATTATAAAAACAATATTACAGTGTACTGTCGCTTTAAGCTTTACATTCCTGCTTTTTAAATAAAGATAGCAAGAGAACAAAGAAAAATTGATAATAGGAGTAAATTAGCGCAATGCCCTACAAAAAGGCCCTTTTAAGGGCTATTGGTAGTTTATTGTAGGCTAGGGTTTTTTTTTATTTTGGAGGGGCTTTTTTATTTTGATAGGGCTATTAGATTAGGTGTAATTGTTTTTATTTTGGATAATTTCGTTTGTTATTTTTCGTAATTTAGTATTTTTTTTTTCTTATTTAGTATTTTTTTATTTTTTGTAATTTAGTATTTTTCATTTTTTGTAACTGTAGATTTAATTTTTTTAGTAGTTTAATTTGTAGTTATTTTAATTTTAGTCTGTTATGTTAGGTTAATTTAAAGTTTAAACGTAGGGTTTTTTTAATTTCACAGGTAAGTTTTTATTTATTTTAAGATAGGGATCTTGTAATTTTAATATAAAGTTAAGGGGTTGTTAGGTTTAGGGGTTCATAGTTTAATTTAGTGTTTTGCGATGTGGGGGGCTGGTGGTTTGGGGGTTAATAGGTTTATTTAGTGGTAGTGATGAGGGAGGCTAGAGGTTTAGGGGTTAATAACTTTATTTAGTGGTGGTGATGTCGGGGAGCGGCGGAATAGGGGTTAATATCTTTATTATAGTGTGGGCAATGTTGGAGTGCAGGGGAATAGGGGTTAATAACTTTAGTATAGTGGCGACGATGTCGGGCAGCGGCGGAATAGGGGTTAATACATTTTATTAGTGGCAGCGATGTTGGGAGCCGCAGATTAGGGGTTAATAATAGGTTTAATATAGTGTTTGCGATTTCTGTTTAGGGGTTTATAGGTAGTTTATGGGTGTTAGTGTACTTTGTAACACTTTAGTTATGAGTTTTGTGTAACAGTTTTGTTGGGTAAAACTCATAACTACTGGTCTCAGATGGCGGTACGGATCGTGTTGGTATAGGGTGTAACGCAAGCTTTTTAGCCTCACCACAAAACTCGTAATGACAGCGCTATGGGAATCCTATGCAAAAACGTCATTTTTCCGAGTGCGGGACTGACGTTACCTTACAGACTAAAAGGCTTGCGGTACAGTTATATCGACAAGACTCGTAATGGCTGCGTTGCTGTTTTAATGCTGAAATGGCCATTATTTTCAGCATTAAAACACAAACGCAAAATTCGTAATCAAGGTGTATGACTTTTACAGAGAAAAAATATCCTGTAGAATATCAGTCTGACCCTGCCCAATGACAGTTCAGCGCCGAAATATCAGGTAATTCTTCTCTGAACAAGAGAAAACAACAAACCCAGGCCCAAACGTATGTCAGTGAGGAGTCCACGTATGGTTTCCCCTTTATATATATATGTCAAGAATTACTTAGGAAAGAAAGAAACAAGAAAATACTTGTTTCAAAAAAGACAGGGATTACAGCACTCTTTTACAACAGGAAAAACTCAGCTCCATAGTTATAGTAACAATTTATTAGTATAGCAATTTATTTTCTAGACACACCGCATCCCTCACGAAAAGGATGAGCATTGCAACCATAAAGTGTATCTTAAAGCTATGGCCAAACAAAAGTAAATATACAAATAGTTAGCAAAGCTAGCAAAGTAAATATATAGACTAGATGAACCTGACCGGTCAGGATGAATCAAGGTACTCGTATACATATACACATGCAATAAGAGTCGATTAAAGCAAGGAGATGTATTCTGGATAACTACATCCAGCTACGCACAGAACCCCCACAAATAGAAAGTGGAGGTATATCCTGGGCAGGTATAAGAAAAGGGATCTAAGTGATCAGTAATACACTCTTGTTAAAGCAAAGTATAGGCATAGAAAAATATGCAGCATATAAACGACACTGTAAATGTAATAGGCATGTGTTAAAAGCATGAAAAAAAGCAATAAAAATATAATATAATAGAGTGAGAATCCAATCAACTACACCCTGCTGCTCACAGAACCCCTGAGGTATCTATGGGGTATAGCCTGGGCAGGTAGTATGCTGTGGGATCTAAGTTGTCAGATTAGTCACTCTATTCAAAGCACATGTGATATGCAGACAAAAGGCAACAGAATTTTGCACATATGGTTAGTAAGCTCTAGCATATATAAGCGAGCGTTGTTAGGTAAGAAAAGTCCAGTGGGCAAATACAGCTAGTTTCATGCAGTTTATTATGCAAGAAGGAGCAGCCATTTAGGCACACAACGTTCTCCTTTAAGCTTAGGTGCAAAGTATGTGTTCCAAAATGACACCTCGACAGGCGTCTCCAGGAGGAAATTATTAACTGTGGGCATAGGCACTTTTAACGTAGACACTTAAGACTTTGTGCTTTAGGAATTGGCCAATTATCTGAGGTCGCAAACAGTGTGTAATATAGTTATACTACACCTTCCTTTCAGAGCCGCTGCTACCACAGGCATCCATAATGCGGAACATACAGGTTCTTTACAGATTTCATAATGAAAAAAAAAACCGCTCCGTATTCAAGCGGTGCTGTAGACAGTACAAAAGATCACATGGTCAGGTCAGCTGATGCCGATGCACGTTTCACCCCCCTCGTCTATTGAAAAGGCGGGGCTTCATCAGGGCGCATGAAAGAGATTGAAGGTATCCCTTTTTATAGTGTAATGCATGTAGTACCCCTACTGACAGGTGAAAGTATATGCATTTCATTCAGAAATTGTTACAAAGACAACATTAAAAAATATATTCAATTACTATGTAGCCGCTGATTATATCATTGGGAACATAGCATATTCTTAAAAAGTTACAACTCAAGTTATTTACATTATAGAGGTTAAAAAACCATAGTATTAAGTGGCCACCGCTATACGATATCTAGGTATTCTAAATATCATATCGATGCTTATAGAAAATAAAATTTGTTGAATAGAGTGACTAATCTGACAACTTAGATCCCACAGCATACTACCTTCCCAGGCTATACCCCATAGATACCTCAGGGGTTCTGTGAGCAGCAGGGTGTAGATGATTGGATTCTCACTCTGTTATATTATATTTTTATTGCTTTTTTTCATGCTCTGAACACATGCCATTACCTGATAAATTTATTTCTCTTGTGGTGTATCCAGTCCACTGATCATCCATTACTTGTGGGATAATCTCCTTCCCAACAGGAAGTTGCAAGAGGATCACCCACAGCAGAGCTGCTATATAGCTCCTCCCCTAACTGCCATATCCAGTCATTCGACCGAAACAAGCCGAGAAAGGAGAAACCATAGGGTGCAGTGGTGACTGTAGTTTAAACAAAAATTTAGACCTGCCTTAAAAAGACAGGGCGGGCCGTGGACTGGATACACCACAAGAGAAATAAATTTATCAGGTAAGCATAAATTATGTTTTCTCTTGTAAGGTGTATCCAGTCCACGGATCATCCATTACTTGTGGGATACCAATACCAAAGCTAAAGTACACGGATGAAGGGAGGGACAAGGCAGGCTTAAATGGAAGGAACCACTGCCTGTAGAACCTTTCTCCCAAAAATAGCCTCCGAAGAAGCAAAAGTATCAAATTGGTAAAATTTTGAAAAGGTATGAAGCGAAGACCAAGTCGCCGCCTTGCAAATCTGTTCAACAGAAGCCTCATTTTTAAAGGCCCAGGTGGAAGCCACAGCTCTAGTAGAATGAGCTGTAATCCTTTCAGGGGGCTGCTGTCCAGCAGTCTCATAGGCTAAGCGTATTACGCTCCGAAGCCAAAAAGAAAGAGAGGTTGCCAAAGCTTTTTGACCTCTCCTCTGTCCAGAGTAAACAACAAACAGTGTAGATGTTTGGCAAAAAACTTTAGTAGCTTGTAAGTAAAACTTTAAAGCACGGACCACGTCCAGATTATGTAAAAGGCGATCCTTCTTTGAAGAAGGATTAGGACACAATGATGGAACAACAATCTCTTGATTGATATTCTTGTTAGTAACTACCTTAGGTAAAAACCCAGGTTTTGTACGCAGAACTACTTTATCTGAATGGAAAATCAGATAAGGAGAATCACATTGTAAGGCAGATAACTCAGAGACTCTCCGAGCCGAGTAAATAGCCATCAAAAACAGAACTTTCCAAGATAAAAGTTTGATATCAATGGAATGAAGGGGTTCAAACGGAACCCCTTGAAGAACTTTAAGAACCAAGTTTAAGCTCCATGGGGGAGCAACAGGTTTAAACACAGGCTTAATTCTAACCAAAGCCTGACAAAAAGATTGAACGTCTGGAACTTCTACCAGACGCTTGTGCAAAAGAATAGACAGAGCAGAAATCTGTCCCTTTAAAGAAATAGCTGATAATCCTTTTTCCAAACCCTCTTGGAGAAAGGACAATATCCTAGGAATCCTAACCTTACCATGAGTAATTCTTGGATTCACACCAATAAAGGTATTTACGCCATATCTTATGGTAGATTTTCCTGGTGACAGGCTTTTGTGCCTGTATAAGGGTATCAATGACTGACTCGGAAAAGCCATGGTGGAAAGGATGACATGTCCACTAGGTCTGCATACCAGGTCCTGCGTGGCCACGCAGGCGCTATCAAGATCACCGATGCTCTCTCCTGTTTGATTTTGGCAATCAGTCGAGGGAGCAGAGGAAATGGTGGAAACACATAAGCCAGGTTGAAGAATCAAGGCGCTGCTAGAGCATCTATCAGTGCCGCTTCTGGGTCCCTGGACCTGGATCCGTAACAAGGAAGCTTGGCGTTCTGGCGAGACGCCATGAGATCCAGTTCTGGTTTGCCCCAACGATGAACCAATTGAGCAAACACCTCCGGATGGAGTTCCCACTCCCCCGGATGAAAAGTGTGACGACTTAGAAAATCTGCATCCCAGTTCTCTACACCTGGGATATGGATTGCTGATAGGTGGCAAGAGTGAGTCTCTGCCCAGCGAATTATCTTGGAGACTTCTAACATCGCTAGGGAACTCCTGGTTCCCCCTTGATGGTTGATGTATGCCACAGTCGTGATGTTGTCCGACTGAAATCTGATGAACCTCAGGGTTGCTAACTGAGGCCAAGCTAGAAGAGCATTGAATATTGTTCTTAACTCCAGAATATTTATTGGGAGGAGTTTCTCCTCCTGAGTCCACGATCCCTGAGCCTTCAGGGAATTCCAGACTGCACCCCAACGTAGAAGGCTGGCATCTGTTGTTACAATTGTCCAATCTGGCCTGCGAAAGGTCATACCTTTGGACAGATGGACCCGAGATAGCCACCAGAGAAGAGAATCTCTGGTCTCTTGATCCAGATTTAGCAGAGGGGACAAATCTGTGTAATCCCCATTCCACTGACTGAGCATGCATAGTTGCAGCGGTCTGAGATGTAGTGGCGCAAATGGCACTATGTCCATCGCTGCTACCATCTAGCCGATTGCTTCCATACACTGAGCCACCGAAGGGCGCGGAATAGAATGAAGAATACGGCAAGATTTTAGAAGCTTTGATAACCTGGATTCTGTCAGGTAAATCTTCATTTTTACAGAATCTATCAGAGTCCCTAGGAAGGAGACTCTTGTGAGTGGGGATAGAGAATTCTTTTCCTCATTCACCTTCCACCCATGTGACCTGAGAAATGCCAGAACTATGTCCGTATCTTGGCAATCTTAAAGTTTGACGCCTGTATCAGGATGTCGTCCAGATAAGGGGCCACTGATATACCTCGCGGTCTTAGGACCGCCAGAAGCGATCCCAGAACCTTTGTAAAGATTCTTGGAGCTGTAGCTAATCCGAAGGGAAGAGCCACAAATTGGTAATGCCTGTCCAGAAAGGCAAACCTTAGGAACCGATGATGATCTTTGTGAATCGGTATGTGAAGGTAAGCATCCTTCAAATCCACTGTGGTCATGTACTGACCCTCCTGGATCATAGGTAGGATGGTCCGAATAGTTTCCATTTTGAACGATGGAACTCTGAGGAATTTGTTTAAGATCTTTAGATCCAAAATGGGTCTGAAGGTTCCCTCTTTTTTGGAAACCACAAACTGATTTGAATAAAAACCCTGTCTCTGTTCCGACTGTGGAACTGGACAGATCACTCCCATAACTAGGAGGTCTTGCACACAGCGTAAGAATGCCTCTTTCTTTATCTGGTTTACAGATAATCTCGAAAGGTGAAATCTCCCTTGAGGAGGGGAAGCTTTGAAGTCCAGAAGATATCCCTGAGATATGATCTCCAACGCCCAGGGATCCTGGACATCTCTTGCCCACGCCTGGGCGAAGAGAGAAAGTCTGCCCCCTACTAGATCCGTTACCGGATAGGGGGCCGTTCCTTCATGCTGTCTTAGAGGCAGCAGCAGGCTTTCTGGCCTGCTTGCCTTTGTTCCAGGACTGGTTAAGTTTCCTCTTGTCTTGTAGCAGAGGAAGTTGATGCTGCCCCTGCCTTGAAGTTTCGAAAGGCATGAAAATTAGACTGTTTGGCCATTGATTTGGCCCTGTTTTGAGGAAGGGTATGACCCTTACCTCCAGTAATGTCAACAATAATTTCCTTCAAACCAGGCCCGAATAGGGTCTGCACCTTGAAGGGAATGTTAAGTAATTTAGACTTTGAAGTCACGTCAGCTGACCAAGATTTAAGCCATAGCGCCCTACGCGCCTGGGTGGCGAATCCAGAATTCTTAGCCGTTAGTTTAGTCAAATGAACAATGGCATCAGAAACAAAAGAATTAGCTAGCTTAAGTGTTCTAAGCTTGTCAAGTATTTCAGTCAATGGAGTAGCTGTCCGAAAGGCCTCTTCCAGAGACTCAAACCAGAACGCCGCAGCAGCAGTGACAGGCGCAATGCATGCAAGGGGCTGCAGGATAAAACCTTGTTGAATAAACATTTTCTTAAGGTAACCTTCTAATTTTTTATCCATTGGATCTGAAAAAGCACAACTGTCCTCGACAGGGATAGTGGTACGCTTTGCTAAAGTAGAAACTGCTCCCTCCACCTTAGGGACCGTCTGCCATAAGACCCGTGTGGTGGCGTCTATTGGAGACATTTTTCTAAAAATAGGAGGGGGGGGGAACGGCACACGGGGTCTATCCCACTCCTTATTAATGATTTCTGTAAACCTTTTAGGTATTGGAAAAACATCTGTACACAGCGGCACTGCATAGTATTTATCCAGTCTACACAATTTCTCTGGTACTGCAATTGTGTCACAGTCATTCAGAGCAGCTAACACCTCCCCAAGCAATACACAGAGGTTCTCAAGCTTAAATTTAAAAGTAGAAATATCTGAATTAGGTTTCCCCGAATCAGAAATGTCACCCACAGACTGAAGCTCTCCTTCCTCAGCTTCTGCATATTGTGACGCAGTATCAGACATGGGCCTTAAAGCATCTGCGCGCTCTGTACTACATCTAACCCCAGAGCTATCGCGCTTTCCTCTGAATTCCGGCAATCTGGCTAATACCGCTGACAGGGTATTATCCATGATTGCCGCCATGTCCTGCAAAGTAATCGCTATGGGCGTCTTTGATGTACTTGGCGCCATTTTAGCGTGAGTCCCTTGAGCGGGAGTCAAAGGGTCTGACACGTGGGGAGAGTTAGTCGGCATAACTTCCCCCTCGCCAGAATCCTCTGGTGATAAATTTTTTAAAGATAAAAGCTGATCTTTATTGTTTAAAGTGAAATCAATACATTTAGTACATATTCTCATATGGGGTTCCACCATGTCTTTTAAACATAATGAATAACGAGTTTCCTCTATGTCAGACATGTTTATATAGACTAGCAATGAGACTAACAAGCTTGGAAAACACTTTACATCAAGTTAAACAAGCAATATAAAAAACGTTACTGTGCCTTTAAGGGAAACAAATTTTGCTAAAATTTGAAATAACAGTGAAAAAAGGCAGTTAAACTAACGAAATTTTTACAGTGTATGTAACAAGTTAGCAGAGCATTGCACCCACTTGCAAATGGATGATTAACCCCTTAATACAAAAAACGGATTAACAAATTGAAAAAAAAAAAGTTTTTTAAACAGTCACAACAACTGCCACAGCTTCACTGTGGCTTTACTTTCCTCAATATATGACTTTTGAAGCCTTTTGAGCCCTTCAGAGATGTCCTAAAGCATGCAGGGGACTGCTGAGGGAAGCTGAATGTCTCTGTCTGTAATTTTAACTAGGCCCCTCCCACTCATATTACAACAGTGGAAAGCCTCAGGAAACTGTTTCTAGGCAAAAATCAAGCCAGCCATGTGGAAAAAACTAGGCCCCAATAAGTTTTATCACCAAAGCATATATAAAAACGATTAAACATGCCAGCAAACGTTTTATATTGCACATTAATCAGAGTATATACCTCTGATAGCAAGCCTGATACTAGTCGCTATTAAATCACTGTATTTAGGCTTAACTTACATTAAACCGGTATCAGCAGCTTTTTTCTAGCAAATTCCATCCCTAGAAAAACTTAAACTGCACATACCTTATTGCAGGATAACCTGCACGCCATTCTCCCTCTGAAGTTACCTCACTCCTCAGACATATGTGAGAACAGCAGTGGATCTTAGTTACTTCTGCTAAGATCATTGAAAAATGCAGACAGATTCTTCTTCTAAATGCTGCCTGAGATAAAATAGTACAACTCCGGTACCATTTAAAAACAATAAACTTTTGATTGAAGAAAAAACTAACTATATTACACCACTTCCCTCTTACTACCTCCAGCTATGTTGAGAGCTTGCAAGAGAATGACTAGATATGGCAGTTAGGGGAGGAGCTATATAGCAGCTCTGCTGTGGGTGATCCTCTTGCAACTTCCTGTTGGGAAGGAGAATATCCCACAAGTAATGGATGATCGGTGGACTGGATACACCTTACAAGAGAAAAGAGTGCTGTAATCCTTGTCTTTTTTTAAACAAGTATTTTCTTGTTACTTTTTGTCTTAAGTAATTCTTGACATATTATTTAAAAGGGTCTGCACCACTAGCCGCAATTGGCTTTTTCAAGGGTGGATGTTTACCACATATTCTTACCCACTGTAGCTCCTGTATCTAGCATTTGCTTTCCACTTTGTTGTATGATTGATTTTATATATATATATATATATATATATATATATATATATATATATAGTAGCCCTCAGTTTACGCCGGGGTTAGGTTCCAGAGGGAACGGTTGTAAATCGAAACCGTTGTAAATTGAAAGCCAGTTTATAATGTAAGTCAAGAGGAAGTGAGGGAGTTAGGTTTCAGGCCCCTCTCGAAATTGTCATAAGTAACACCTAATACATTATTTTTAAAGCTTTGAAATGAAGACTTTACATGCTAAACAGCATTATAAACCTAATAAAAATAATCACACAACACAGAATATATAATTAAACTAAGTTAAATGAACAAAAATATTTGCTAAACAGCATTATAAACCTAATAAAATAATTACACAACACAGACTTTACTTGCATTTTTCTGCAAACAGTTCTTTCTATGCATTCCAATCTGGACTGCTTTATAGACAGGAAGATCTTGTTCCTTTGAAATCTGCTCAATAGCTCAGGTCTGGTTAAACTGATTAATTTCAGCTTTATTGGCTTGCATATCTTTGAGGCAACACAAGCGGACAGCTCCACCTACTGGCTTTTTTAATCAATGCACTGCTTCTCAATGCTTTTCAATAGCAGTCACATGACTGAAAAAAAAGGTTGTTATTCTGAAACGGTGCAAATTGAACCGTTGTAAACCGAGGGCCACCTGTATATATATATATATATATATATATATATATATATATATATATATATACACAGCCATCAATCAGCAGCTAGAACCTATGTTTTTTTGCTGCTCCTAATCTCACCTAGATAAACCTTTTAGCAATGGATAACAAGAGAAAGAAGCAAATTAAATAATAGGAGTACATTGGAAAGTTGTTTAAAATTGTATGTTCTGTCTAAATCATGAATGTCTAATTATGACTTTACTTTAATTGTTTTATGCATCTGAATTATGGAAGAAAAAATGTTGGTTTCATTCCCTTTAAAAACATAAAAAGTAGCTAGCGGCCATAGTTCCCTTATAACGGAATTCAGAATATATGAGGCACTCCTTAAATGTACTTATACTGCTGTGTAAGAGAGCAGCAAATAGTTTCTAATTTAGAGCATAGTGCTGTTTTCTTCTTCTTTATCCAATCTAATCTGTAAACTGCATAAGATTCACAAATGCCAGTTCACCAAATTAGATTTATCATGTTATTATTTCTTGTTGTTGCGTTAATTAGACTCAGCAGATGTTGCAATGTGGGACGAGCTTGCAGGACAATTATACCATGTGACATAAACTGGGACAGTTTATATATATGTCGTTTTTATACTCTTCTTGCCCATACTGTAACAATTCTTGTGAAAGCTCACTCTGGCATCCAAACCACAGCCCTAGCTCGATTACCCTAACCAACATTTTAAATGGATCCATTTGTCAGAGATATGTAACAATATTATGAGGCTATATTTCCAATAGGGCTGTTTTTACAGAGCTATTTCATAAGGAGACAGGGCAGGACAGGGCTGGTTGCAAGTGTTTTACAAGATGTATCAGCAATCATAAGGTCAGCACCCATAGTAATTCACATGTGGAGGGGGGATTTGTGCTATAAAGCAGCCTAAATACACAATTATTTACATCTAAATGCCCGAGCATATGCTTCACCTGCATAGTTTATAGCAGACAAGGATGATGGCTTATGTTGCTAGCTCAGAATTAAAGAAAGATTAATTCTGCAGTGAGGAATGTAGTGAAAATATTGTGCTGGGATTTATTATTTGTAGCTTTCAGGTGTCAATCTTCTAGTATTTGGAAAATACAAAAAAATAACCACAACAAATAAACACACAGGTTCAATATACTGTAGCTATACAGTGAAATTAACTATATTTCTTCAATTAATAATATTAATAAATGATAATTAAATGGACAGAAAGGTCAAAATTGAAATGTGCATAAGTGCATTTAAATTTAAAATAAAAGGATTGTTGCAAAATACTTCCATGAGCAAAAACGCATCTAGTTAAAGTTATTACTGTATTTCTGTGGCAAACGCACATTTCCTGTGAGATCTGTTTGTACTCAGACACCACACTTTCGCAGAGAGTCAGCGGTGGTTTTTATGCCAAATTATGGGCTAATTTCTATTGAGCCGCAATTGAGTTTTCGCGAGGTTGCAAAAAAAAAAAAAAAAAACTGCTGTCAAAAGCTATTACGGTTATCACCAGTTTCTGATGTCACGTTTTACATCATTACCGGCTGCCGGGGTCCAGCTGCAGAAAAAGAATTACACAGCCCATAGAAAATAATAGAAGCTGAAAAGCACAAATTTACACCCCGTTCGTACTGAATGTGCAAATTGGCAAAACACTGTCGGAAGCTGTCAATAAGGTCTTATTTCTGAAACATTACGGCATGCTAAACTAGGTGTAAAAAAATAAGCTATTTTTAGGCCTCTTTTCCATTGAAATATTAAAGTAGATTAAAAGGGCCTTTTGCAGGGCATTGCTCTAAAGAAATCAGCTCTTTTACCTGTAAAAAAAATACACACAACCCCCCAAAAGTAAAGCCCACCACCCACACAACCAACCCCCCAAATAAAACCCTAACTAAAAAATCCTAAGCTCCCCATTGCCCTGAAAAGGGCATTTGGATGGGCATTGCTCTTAAAAGGGCATTTAGCTCTCTTGCGGCCCAAAGCCCTAACCTAAAAATAAAACCCACCCAATACACCCTTATAAAATCCTAACACTAACCACCGAAGATCCACTTACCGGGAGAAGTCTTCATCCAAGCGACAAGATGTCCTCAACGAAGCCGGCAGAAGTGGTCCTCCAGACAGGCAGAAGTGGTCCTCTAGACAGGCAGAAGTCTTCATCCAGACGGCATCTTCTATCTTCATCTTTCCGACGTGGAGCGGGTCCATCTTCAAGACATCTGGCGTGGAGCATCCTCTTCCAATGATGACTACCCGACGAATGAAGGTACCTTTTAGTGACGTCATCCAATCAGCCAATAGGATTGAGCTTGCATTCTCTTGGCTGTTCCAATCCGCCAATAGAATGCGAGCTCAATCCTATTGGCTGATTGGATCAGCCAATAGGATTGAACTTCAATCCTATTGGCAGATTGCATCAGCCAATAGGATTTTTTCAACCTTAATTCTGATTGGCTGATAGAATCCTATCAGCCAATCGGAATCTAAGGGACGCCATCTTGGATGATGTCACTTTAAGGTACCTTCATTCATCGGGTAGTTGTCGTTGGAAGAGGATGCTCCGCACCGGATGTCTGGAAGATGGACCCGCTCCGCGTCGGAAGGATGAAGATAGAAGATGCTGTCTGGATGAAGACTTCTGCCCATCTGGAGGACCACTTCTGCCCGTCTGGAGGACCACTTCTGCCAGCTTTGTTGAGGACATCTTGCCGCTTGGATGAAGACTTCTCCCGGTAAGTGCATCTTCGGGGGTTAGTGTTAGGATTTTTTAAGGGTGTATTGGGTGGGTTTTATTTTTAGGTTAGGGCTTTGGGCCGCAATAGAGCTAAATGCCCTTCTCAGGGCAATGGGGAGCTTAGGTTTTTTTAGTTATGGTTTTATTTGGGGGGTTGGTTGTGTGGGTGGTAGGTTTTACTGTTAGGGGGTGTGTGTATTTTTTTACAGGTAAAAGAGCTGATTTCTTTGGGGCAATGCCCTGCAAAAGGCACTTTTAAGGGATATTGGTAGTTTAGTTTAGGCTAGGTTTTTTTTATTTTGGGTGGGCTTTTTTTATTTTGATAGGGCTATTAGATTAGGTGTAATTAGTTTAAAGATCTTGTAATTTGTTTTTTATTTTCTGTAATTTAGTGTTTTTTTTGTAATTTAGCCAATTTTATTGATTTTAGTTAATTGTATTTCATTTAGGGAATTTATTTAATTGTAGTGTAGTAGGTGTTAGTGTAACTTAGGTTAGGTTTTATTTTACAGGTCAATTTGTATTTATTTTAGCTAGGTAGTTATTAAATAGTTAATAACTATTTAGTAACTATTCTACCTAGTTAAAATAAATACAAACTTGCCTGTAAAATAAAAATAAAACCTAAGCTAGCTACAATGTAACTATTAGTGGAGACCTCACTAACCCGGTCCTCTTCTTCACAGAGCCCCAGCTGTGCTTATGGGAGGTTTAGAGCGGTGACTCCCAGGGCCTGCAATAAAGGACCTTCTCTTTTAGTGCAGTACCTGGGAGCCGCCACGCCAAGCCTCCTATTAGTGCATCCGAGGCTCTGTGAAGAAGAGGTCCGGCCTAGCGCATATCAACAGTACTCTAAAGGTAAGTGTTTAATTATTTAAAGGAAACAAATGAATACTGACAAATTTCATTAGTATTTATTCATTTTCTCTAACTTTCAGGGCGCATTCATTTGGATATTTGTTTCTATGTTAAGAATATAGGAATGTAAAGTATTCCTAACTCAACATTGTGCTAGACCAACTGTGCTAAACCTAAAGGTGTTAGGAACAATAACCAAGAGTTTTTTTTTTCAGAGCGCCCCATAGAAGTCTATGGGGATAAGAATTTAGCATCGCTGCAATAGCTGAAGTTCTGAAGTTAGTGTGCCTTGGTTTTTTGTTCACACAATAACTTTTTCCTTTCAACTTGTAATGGGCACAATCATTTTTTACTTTGAATGCAGTTTGCGCCCCCATATGTACAAATCTTCAGCTGCTGCACTGAGAACAATGCACTGGGAACTAGATTGTGATTGCTGGCTACACACATTTGTCTTTTGTCAGTGACTCACCAGATGTGTTCAGCTTGGTCCCTAGTTAACTTCTTGAGAGTTTAGTTCATTCAGCGATTTATTTCTGATTAAACATCATGAAGCAGATCTTTAATTTGATTACCACTATCTTTTAGCTAAATTCTAAAACAAATAGACATACATTACTAAACAAATGTTTGTTTCCTGTATCAAAACAATGACAAACAACAACTTTTTAAGATTATGGAAATAGCAGAACATTCTGCCTCTCCAATTCTTCATCAGCTAACACTGGTCCTTAGGGTATATTTTGAAGATTTTGTTTCTAATATAAATTTCCTCTTCATACAATACCCCACGTAAACTACTCTGTTGCTTGGCACTCAGAGCTTCATAATCTAATGCTTTCTGCTCAAGTGAGATGATCTAAGTTTCATCAATACTGCAAGTTCCCTAAAAATGTTTTATTAACTTAAAATTTGCGAGTGAGTGTGTGTGTTTGTGTTTGTGCATATATAAGTGTGTGTGTCTATGCCTGTGTCTATGGATGTGTAATGGGTCTATGTGTGAGCTTGTGCATTTATGTCTCTGTGTGAGTGTGTGTGTGTGTATATCTGTGAGTGTGTGTGGCTATGGGTGTGAGGGAATCTGTTTATTTGTGTCTGTGAGTGTGACAGTGGGTGTGTGTCTGAGTGTGTGTATATGTGTGACTATGGGTGTGTGAGTGTGTGTATGAGTGTGTGTTTGTGTGTCTGTGAGTGACTGTGTGGTAGAATGGGTGTGTGTCTGTATGAGTGTGTGTATGTGTATATTTGTGAGCGTGTGTGTGTCTATGTATGTGAGGGTGTCTGTGTGTGTCTGAGAGTGTGTGTGAGAATGGGAGTGTTTCTATGTGTGTGTGAGTGTGTGTATGTGCGTGTCTATGGGTGTGTGTCTGTGTGTCCATGTCTATATAAGTGTGTGTGCATGCATGTTTGTGAGAGTGTGTGCCTCTATGGGTGTAAGAGTGTCTGTGTGTGTGTCTGTGTATGTGTGTGTGTATGTGTGAGTGTATGTGTATGTCTATGGGTGTGGGAGTGTGTGTCTGTGAGTGTGTATGGGTGTGTGTCTGTGAGTGAGTGTGTGTGAGAAGGGGTGTGTTTCTATGTCTGTGTAAGTGTGTGTGCGTGCATGTTTGTGAGTGTGTGTGCGTGTCTGGGTGTAAGGGTGTCTGTGTCTATGTTTGTGTGAGTGTATGTGTGTGTCTGTGAGTGTGTGTGAGAGCAGGGGTGTGTCTATGTGTGAGTGTGTGTATGTGTGCGTTTATGGGTCTGTAAGTGTATAAGTTTGTAGGTGTATGAGTGTGTCTGTGAGTGTGTGTGAGAGAATGGGTGTGTGTTTATGTGAGTGTGTGTATGTGTGCGTTTATGAGTGTGTGAGTGTGTGTGACTATATGTGTGTGTTTGTGAGTGTGTGTGACTGTATGTGTGTGTCTGTGAGTGTGTGTGAGATTGGGTGTGTGTCTTTGTGTGAGCGTGTATGTGTGTGAGAGTTAGTGTCAGTCTATGTGCGTGTGAGTTTGGGTATGTGTGTATGCAGGATTGACTCAACCATGGGACCAAGTGGATCCAATAGACCCAGGCAGCACTTGACAGGGGGCAGTACTTGAGTGACTGAGTCAGACACTGTTAGATCCAGACCACTTCTGTCCTCTGTCTTTGTGGGGAAAGCCGCAGGCTCCCAGCTTCATAACCTCATCATGCACAAAAACACAGAACTGGTCGGGTGCGGCATTTAAGGGGGGACAAGTACATCTCTTTCCTAACTTCCTTCCCACTTATTGCGCAATTGTGCAGGCTTAGTAAGGTCTGTGGCCAGGCTAGTAGGTTGAAATAGTAATCAGTAATGTTACTGCCGTGGGGGGGGGGGGTCATTGCATTCTTGAACCCAGGCAGCACAATATCTTGAGCCGGCCCTGTGTGTATGCTTGCAGGTTTGGGTGCATATGAGTTGATAAATACATGTGCATTAAGTGATCCAGCAGACAAGCACTACTGAAATAGACCATATCTCAATGCATTAGTTATTTCTAAAATCCCCTATTAACTTGTAATGTAAAACATGACTTAACACTATATTTTAAAATATCACAAAGCTACAGAGGTTCCTTGCTGTGCTCTCTTCCATTATTTGTCAACGTACAAATTTTACAGGAAGAATCTCCAGCAGAGATGTAAGAAGCTGGCTTTGAATAAAATATTCTATTGTTAAAAGTAAAACTACTGAAAAAAATTGAAAGGGATGGGTTGAGGCAATTAATTTTATTTGCTCACTCGGGGGCCTATTCAATTCATGGAAGTTTTTATTTAAGAATAAAAGTAGCGCTGATCTCCAACACACCTTGTTGAGTTCATTGAATATTTCTCTCTTCATAAAGAAAAATACCATGAAAAGATGCAAGACGACTTATACAATTTCTTTTAAAGGGACATTCAATGAGATTTTTCCTTACTCCCTATAGCGTCCAAAAAACATGTTCTGCCACCTATTTTACTTGCAGGATTTTGAAGAAAATTCTCGGTTACAGAATTTCCTTTTAATGCACCTTTAATGTATAAATACCTTTATAGCTGGAACTATAGAAAGTATCTTAGAATGAAAAATAAAGAGATCTATTCACACTGACTTCACAAAACCGTCCAGTCTAGAAATTTCACAGCTGATGAAATTAGTTTAAAGGGAAACAAGTCTTGTCTATTAGTTCTTCTCTTTTCAGATGAATTTGAGTCTTAGGGGCCGATTTATCATGCTGTCAATGCAGCAATTTCAGCGTGAGCATTCAGGCTCGCCAGAAACAGAAGTTAAGAATCAGCTCCTTAACTCATCCGCCACTTCTGAGGTGGCAGATAGCAATCATCCACTGCTAGCGGCTGATTGGCCAGGAATGTGCAGGGGGCGGCATTGCACAAGTAATCCACACGAAATGCTTGTGCAATGATAAATGCCGACAGCGTATGCTGTCGGCATTTGTCGATGTCGGACGGACATGGTTCTTTAAAGCGATTCATGTCCATCTGACACTTGATAAATTGGCCCCAAAGTTTGTACTTAAAGGGACATAAAATCTTTCATGATTCATAGCATACCATTTTTAAACAACTTTCAAAATTATTTCTATTCTCTTATTTTTTACTTCCCTTTGTATCTTTTGTTGAAAAGTATACCTAGGTATTGCTCGGAAACTGCTTGTTATTTACTTACTGAATGTGCATTATTGCTCCTTCATCAAAATGATAATGAAGCATATTAGATAACAGAAGTAAATTTTAAAGTTGGTTAAAATTGCATGCTCGATCTAAATCATGAAAGACCATTATTGGGTTTCATATCCCTTTAATAGAAACAGAATGGAGACTGCACCTTTGCGCTCTTATTTCTCTTTCAAGTGTTAATCACCCTGTTTCTAAAATTATATGATCTATCGGAATCATGAAAGAAAAATGTTGGGATTCATGTCCCTTTAACCCCTTAAGGACCAAGGATGTACAGGGTACGTCCTACAAAAACTGTCACTTAATGACCAAGGACGTACCCTGTACGTCCTCAGGGATTTGAAGCATTGGAAGCGATCACGATCGCTTCCAGACGCTTTTAGGGTATTGCAGTGATGCCTCGATGTTGTGGCATCCTGCAATACCCTTTTTTAAGCATCCAATGCAGAGAGAGCCACTCTGTGGCTCTCTCTGCATCGGCCAGGGATGGTGCCGATCGTTGGTGGGAGCCATTGCAGGGAGGCGGGTGGGCGGCCCATCACTGGGAAACTTCCGGCCGGTGGTGGAATCTAAATCACTGGTGCGTGCTGGTGTGTGCGGGAGCGCACACGCGGGGGGATAGGGGTCGTACATGCGCGTGGACGCTACCGTTAAACAAGATCTGATAAGAGAGGAGGGTGGTAGAGGAAGGTGGGAGGGGGTAATAATGTTAGGAAAGGGATCTGGGAGGGGGTAGGGTATTGAGGGGGGCAGCTACACTACAGAAAAAGTGTGATTTAGATTAAAAAAAAGGCACATTTTATTGCAAAGTGGGTACTGGCAGACAGCTACCAGTACCCAAAATGGCAGCAAATAGTGAGAGGGGGGTAAGAGAGCTGTTTGGGGGGGCTCAGGGAAGTGGGGTGGTAAGGGGGGATCATACACTGCAGAAAATATATAATAATAAAAAATAAACTTAATTTTTATACTGGCAGACTTTCTGCCAGTACTAAAGATGGTGGTGACAATAGTGAGGTGGGGGAGGAAAGAGCGCTGTTTCCGAGGGGTCAGGGATGGATCCGGGGGGGGGGGATGTGTCAGGTGGGAGGCTGATCTCTATGCTAAAGCTCAAATTTACCTAATTAACCCCTTCACTGCTGGGCATAATACAAGTGTGATGTGCAACTGCATTTAGAGGCCTTCTAATTACCAAAAAACAATGCCAAGGGGTCAAAGTAAGAAAAAGTTATTTTTTTCCATTTTTTCCTCATATTTTATATTTTTTTTATAGTAAATTATAAAAAAACATGAAAATAATGTTATCTTTAGAAAGTCCATTTAATGGCGAGAAAAACAGTACATAATATGTGTGGGTACAGTAAATGAGTAGGAGGAAATTTACAGCTAAACACAAACACCGCAGATATGTAAAAATAGCCTTGGTCCCAAACGGTAAGAAAATTAAAAAGTGCTGTGATCACTAAGGGGTTAATTATATTAGTTTTATGCCATTACCTATTTCTAATGATTTTTATACAGTATATTTTTATTATTATATTTTCCTTCTTTTCCTGTAATTTACTTCTGAGCTTGTTAATATCTGTCTTTAATGGAACATTAAACACTTTTGAGATTCTAATGTAAAATGTTGCATTATATGTAGTAAAACAAATTAGCAATATACTAATACTATACCTTCATTATGTATTTTTTCCTCTTTTATTGTAATTTAATTCTGAAACTGTTGGCCTTTGTCATTTCTATTGTCCCTAACTTCCCTCAGCAGAGTAGAAAATTGATTACAACATGGCCAAGCTCATTGTTTTATGGTATCCATAAGATTTTACACTTTTTTTTTCTCAATGTTTGAACAACTATTATAATTTAAATATGTATGTATATATATATATATATATATATATATATATATATATATATATATATATATATATATATATAGTGCTTGAAATTCCCAGTAGTCCTCTGTTCCTGGATTACTTAGAATTGCAGCGGGCTACTTTGAAATTTGACTTTTTCCTATCTTTAACATTGAGTGGACTAAACATTTTTCCCTCTGGGCTAGTAGCTTTTAAGCCCTGACTATTAAACCATAGTGATATTTTCCACCCATTATATATATATACACACACACATATACATATAATATATACTTATTATTCTCAGGCTACACTTTGCTTTGAAAACATCATTGTATCTACAAAGCCCTTCCCAATGCTGCCCCCCACTACCTGTCCTCACTAATAATCAAATATACTCCAGCCTGTCCCCTAAGGTCCAATACTACCATCACCTCCTCCCATGCTAGACTGCAGGACTTCTCTTGTGTGGCATCAACCTACTAGAACAAACTTCCTTGCACTGTCCAACTTTCCCCTAATCTGTCCTCCTTTAAACACTCCATAAAGACATTTTTGTTCAGGGAAGCCAATCACCCAACTCAGTAACAAATGAATTCCACTTACCTAATAATTGCCCTGATTTAATTCTGTACTAACATCATTCTCACCCTTGGGGGACAATTTATCATGGCCCGAATGGGGCCGTATACCCCTGTTTCCGCGCGAGTCTTCAAGCTTGCAGGAAACAGGATTTAAGAAGCAGCGGTCTTAAGACCACTGCTCCTTAACTCGTCCGCCTCCTCCGAGGCGGCGGACAGCAATCGGCCCGATCTCATACGATCGGGTTGATTGACACCCCCTGCTAGCGGCTGATTGGCCACAAATCTGCAGGGGGCAGCATTGCACAAGCAGTTCACCAGATCATGTCCGCCAGACACTTGATAAATTGGCCCCTTGCAGTCCTCACCTCCTGTTTCTCACTCTCCTACCCTTCTAGAGTGTAAGTTATAGAAATAGGGCCCTCAACTCCTCCTGTATTTGTTTGATACATTTTGTCCTTTCTCTTAAAATATTGTATCATCCTACTTTATTTTTGTACCCATGGACAGTGCTGCAGAATTTGTTTGCGCTTTATAAATAAAGTATAATTATAATAATAATAATAATAATAATAATAATAATAATAATAATGATATCTGGCATTTATTTACTTTTTAATGTTCTTTAATAAGCCACAGCAAAGAAGATGGGAGAAACAAACCTAACAGACATTACATAGAAAATGTCCCTGAAAACCATCAAATGTCTTACAGCAAATTGATTTGATTATGATAAAGTAATTAAGTCTGATGACACTCAGAGATATGATAGCTCTGTGCTTACCAAAGGACAAAGTATACTGTGGCACACGCCCCCTGGCACTGGCACATAATAAGGGGGCACGACATACAAATTCTATCTGAAAGCCTAAAAGGGAACATATTATCAGGAGTTACAAATTAACACAAGCTGTTTTATTTTATTAATATAAATGCCATGAACTGATGTTTTCACAACAAAACATTTTAAGGTCAGTGCTACTTCACCCTTAAAGGGACATTCCGGTCAAAATTTAAATGCACATAGATGAATTACATCTTTGACTAGAAACATATTTGCAATATAAATGTATTGGCACAAATGTTTCTAGCAAAAATTATCACTGTTTTAGTGCTAACATTTTTCTCTGCACGTGCATGTGAAACATGCAATAATAACTCTAAGGCCAAGCTTACAGAGTTACCGATAATTAATTTTTGCCATTACATTTTTCTGCAGAATAAAAATACATATTAAACCTCTGACATTTTACTCTTTAACATACGCAATAAAAAGGAAAAAATAAGCAAGAAAAAAGCTTCTAACCAACTCTATGGGGCCGATTTAACAATGTGAGAGCGGACATGATCTGCTGTAGCACATCGATAAATGCAGACAGCATACGCTTGTGAAAAGCTTGTGCAATACTGGCCCCTACACATTTGCGGCCAATCGGCCACTAGCAGGGGGTGTCAATCAACCCGATCGTATGAGATCGGCTGATTGTTGTTTGCCGAGGTTGGAGGACGAGTTAAGGAGCAGCGGTCTTAAGACAGCTGCTTCTTAACTCCTGTTCTTAACAGCTGCATTCATAAACAAAACGTCACTTAGCTTTAATTGTAAAATGCAGTGGATTATGGTTACTACCTGCAAAACAATGTTTGTAGGAATATAATACATTGCGGTTTTGAAGAAAAAAAAAAAGGTGCGAGTACTCATTAATTATTGATTGATATATTTTGCTCAGTAACTTGGAGAAAAGCGAATTAACAGTTATTACGTTTGATGTGTTTTGCAGCACCCTCTTGTGGAATCTAGAGTATTTACATGATGATTACAAATATTACCTGTTATGAGATGGCTGAGGGTTTGGTACTGGTGAGTACCCCCACAAAGAAAAGTCCTGGCTGTGAACACTATAGCCATAGAGTGCTAAAGAAACTTACTCCTGAATTTATGAGCCTACCTAGATTTACTCTTCAGCAAAGGATACCAAAAAAACAAAGCAAAATTAATAATAGAAGTAAATTGAAAAATGTGTTAATGTCTTGAAGAAATTAAAGTTTAATTTTGACTTTGTTGTCCCTTTAATGGAACCTTTCACTAACCATGTTGTACGATTACCTTTTATTCAGTGCTATCGCTTTGTATACTCTTATTTTAAAAATGCTGTTGGCTCCTTATTGAAGTTCTGGTCTTATAGAATAAAGTATGACCTCTGTAAAAAGTTATACAATCTAATAATGAGAAGGTGCAGAGTACTCTGACATAAAAGGTGTCTTTATTCTGGTAAGATTGCAGTTATTTGTGGCGGCTAAATAATAGTTATGAGAGGCATCACTCACAGATTACAGCCTTTCTTCGTGTTGTAATTGAAAATGAAAAAGACATCAGTCTTTCCAACCAAAAGCTCCAGTCCTCTACCATGGAAACCTAACATATGTTTTCTGGTTGATTTAGCATTGTGAAGACAAAAAGCAGAATTTGTTTGATGAGCTATTTATCAATGAAAACATGACTCAACATTTAAATTTAACAAGAAATTGTGCAATATCATTTACACCTGCACTGGAATGAAGCCTTCAAACCTGCACTGGAACTAAGTCTACAAACATGCACTGGAACTAAGCCTACAAACCTGCACTGGAACTAAGTCTACAAATTTGCACTGGAACTAAGTCTACAAACCTGCACTGGAACTAAGTCTACAAACCTGCACTGGAACTAAGTCTACAAACCTGCACTGGAACTAAGTCTACAAATTTGCACTGGAACTAAGTCTACAAACCTGCACTGGAACTAAGTCTACAAACCTGCACTGGAACTAAGTCTACAAATTTGCACTGGAACTAAGTCTACAAACCTGCACTGGAACTAAGTCTACAAACCTGCACTGGAACTAAGTCTGCAAACCTGCAATGGAACAAAGCCTACAAATCTGCACTGGAACTAAGTCTATAAACCTGCACTGGAACTAAGTCTACAAACCTGCACTGGAACTAAGTCTACAAATCTGCACTGGAACTAAGTCTACAAACCTGCACTGGAACTAAGTCTACAAACCTGCACTGGAACTAAGTCTACAAATCTGCACTGGAACTAAATCTAGAAACCTGCACTGGAACTAAGCCTACAAACCTGCACTGGAACTAAGCCTTCAAACCTGCACTGGAACTAAGTCTACAAATCTGCACTGGAACTAAGCCTACAAACCTGCACTGGAACTAAGCCTACAAACCTGCACTGGAACTAAGCCTTCAAACCTGCACTGGAACTAAGTCTACAAATCTGCACTTGAACTAAGCCTACAAACCTGCACTGGAATTAAGTCTACAAACCTGCACTGGAACTAAGTCTACAAACCTGCAATGGAACAAAGACTACAAATCTGCACTAGAACTAAGTCTATAAACCTGCACTGGAACTAAGTCTACAAACCTGCACTGGAACTAAGTCTACAAACCTGCACTGGAACTAAGTCTACAAATCTGCACTGGAACTAAGTCTATAAACCTGCACTGGAACTAAGTCTACAAATCTGCACTGGAACTAAGTCTACAAACCTGCACTGGAACTAAGCCTACAAACCTGCACTGGAACTAAGCCTTCAAACCTGCACTGGAACTAAGCCTTCAAACCTGCACTGGAACTAAGTCTACAAATCTGCACTGGAACTAAGTCTACAAACCTGCACTGGAACTAAGTCTACAAACCTGCACTGGAACTAAGCCTACAAACCTGCACTGGAACTAAGTCTACAAACCTGCACTGGAACTAAGCCTACAAATCTGCACTGGAACTAAGTCTACAAACCTGCACTGGAACTAAGTCTACAAACCTGCACTGGAACTAAGTCTACAAACCTGCACTGGAACTAAGTCTACAAACCTGCACTGGAACTAAGCCTACAAACCTAATTTTTAATTGTGCACCGACATTAGTACCTAACAGCAAATTTATCAACTTTTATAGAAGTAAGTCTCACTTTATCAAAAATGATTAAACAATAACGTGTAATTCTTATAAAAATATAAATGTTTATACGTGTTTATACGTTTAGAGTATTAAATGCAAATAATGAAAACAAATTGATCTGGTTATTAACTAAATAATTTATACAACAATATCCCAATTTACTGTATGTAGTTTTGGTCTTCAGAATATTTTTATATTTGTATCTGTAAAATGGGACCGTTTTTGAGAGGGAAAAGAACCAAGTTTAAATAACAATATCTTATGCCATTAAGCAATATTTACATGACATATTACAGCTTTTACATTCAACTTAAAGGTAGTTTTATATCATTTTAATACTTTTGTATAGATAGCACCCTCAGAAAGATAATACTATACTGTAATCAGAATTGTAGTAGCTGTTTTTAAATAACTATAGGGCAAAATGTATCATCAATGCAGGTGGCCAGGTTTGCAAATAGTGAACCTGTCCGTCTGCAATCACCACTTCCAATGCTGCATTGCTCAGCAAAATGTTTCATTCCACAAGAGGTTTCTTGTGCAATGCTGCTGCCTGCTCTTGTGCAACTTATTGACATCTCCGTCATCCTGAAAGAGAAAGTGTCAAGGTAATTGATATTGCTACCTCTGAGGTGGCGGAGAGGAACAAGAAGAAGTTTGTGCATATTAAACATGTGGCCGCCGCTTCTCATCACCTCAAAAGCTGCAAATGCAGTTTCCTTATTTTACAGAGGATTTTGGAATTCTGAATTTGGGTATTTGTACTTGTATTTATACAAACAAACAAGCGCACATGCACACCATTTACCCTTGCCACATACTTTCACACTTCAAACCTTTTTTTCCTTACTGACTTACTAGTATTGTGTATCTAGTGTTTGTAAAGGCCTAGTTTGATTTTGGCATGAACTATACATAAAACGGCGACTGCAATTTTCTATGTAAACATCCCAATCGTGAATGTGTTTTTATAGGGGACAAGTCTCCATGCACACTGTCTAAACTTGTTTAAATCTTGTTTAAAAACAATCTATGTCAAAGTTGTCAAATGGCCATATAGAAAAACAGTGCACAGTCTGCCCATAATTATTTTTCAGACTTGGGGCTGCCATCAACTCCCACCCCGGCGATCGGGCCTGTATAGTGACGTCACGCACAACTTTATTTAAAAATTACAATGGACAAGATAGGGAAAGGGGGCATGCTACTTAGAAGCCTGTATATTAGGCATCTAAGCAGCTACAGACCCCCAAGACCCACTGTTGGAAAGGTAATTGCCTAACCTTTCCAACGGTATAGGT
Organism: Bombina bombina; assembly: GCF_027579735.1. Classification (NCBI taxonomy): domain Eukaryota; kingdom Metazoa; phylum Chordata; class Amphibia; order Anura; family Bombinatoridae; genus Bombina; species Bombina bombina. The sequence goes on along the minus strand of NC_069502.1, from coordinate 1,174,695,401 downwards.
CTTGGATATCTGGAGGGGAAGTAATTTTTTTTTTAAATAGTAAAAAACAAAAAATAAATAAATTCAGCTTAGCACTCAAAGGGAATAGTGTAGTCAAAATTAAACTTTCATGACTCAGATAGAGCATGCAATTTTAAGCAACTTTCTAATTTTCTCCTATTATTAAATGTTCTTTGTTCTTTTGGTAACTTTATTTGAAAAAGCAAGAATGTAAGCATAGGAGTTGGGTTTTTAGTTCAGCACCTGGGTAGCACTTTCTGATTGGTGTCTAAATGTAGCCACAAATCAGCAAGCGCTACCCAGGTACTGAATCAAAAATGGGCCGGCTCCGAAGCTTGCATTCAAAAAATTGATAATAGGAGTAAATTAGAATGTTGCTAAAAAATGCATACTATATCTGAGTCCTGAAAGTTTAATTTTGACTAGACTATTCCTTTAAATCACATTTAAAAAAAAAGAAAGAAAATTGCAACTTTTTTTTATTACACCTAATAATACTTTTTTTTAATTTAAATTTCACTGGGCTTACTTTCTATTTAAAGTTGGTTCTGGGGTTAAAATAATTTTGATAAAAAATGTCAAATATTAAAAGTCACACTGATAAAAAGTTGTGTTGACAAGTCCAAATATTGGTCCATTTTCATTTCTCTACTTGTTCAGAAAATTGACTAATTAAGCCCCTTAACCTTCAGAGTGAACAACAATGAATGCTATCTGACTACCAACAGCAAAAAGAAAAACTAAATTAACTTGACAAATGTTCTGCAACACAAAACACAATTTAAAACACACACACACACAAATTGGATCCACGTTACACCTAACATTACTCTAAGGGGGATATTTATCAAAGGTCTTGCGGACCTGATCCGACAGTGCGGATCAGGTCCGCCAGACCTCGCTGAATGCGGAGAGCAATACACTCTCCGTATTCAGCATTGCACCAGCAGCTCTTGTGAGCTGTTGGTGCAACGCCGCCCCTTGCATATTCGCGGCCAATCGGCCGCCAGCAGGGAGGTGTCAATCAACCCGATCGTACTCGATCTGCAGGCTCGCCAGAAACATGGGGTCTCAAGCTCTCTAGTGGACACAGGAATAACCATCTTCTTTATACATTCTAACCTAAAAAACACATATCCAAAAACATATTTAATTTCATATATATAAAGCCAATAATTTCATAAACAGCAAATAGTGATTATGCAGAAATTCAACTAGAATTACCACCATAGTAAAGAAAAATTCCTAATTAACACATAGTTGTATTGTATTTATAAGGTGACATTCCAATCAATCTTCTTATTCATCCCAAGTGGGATGAGGGACTGGAGGGTATAGATCCAAAATGTTTCCCTAGATTTTAATTTTTTTTGTCTATCTCCACCCCTCCTTGGTTTCCTAACCTGCTCAATAACTTGAAATCTAAGTTGTGAAATAGTGTGGCCTGCCTAGAGGGGGTATTGTAACCTTTTGTGAAAATACAAAATATGTATCACCTGGACAGGTAACAGGTCCCTCCCCTATGTGAGGGTATAAAAAGTGGCTAAGAATACCCATTTGTATAACATGATTAAGGTCAGTTGGTGACCGAAACGTTGTTGTTGTTCTATGTGATGTCTCACTAATAAAAGGATATTGATGTATACCTAGTGGTGCTGCTGTCTGTTGAGTCTGCAGGCTCGCCAGAAACACGGGCCCTCAAATTCCATCCTGAGCTTAATAAATAGGCCCCTAAATGTTCACCATACACTAAGACAATCATAATACTAATAATACTTTATTTCTGTGCACTGTCCCTATGATTTAGCTTTTTACTGCCACCTTCTGTATCTGAACTCAAATTATGTCTAGAACAAAATAATTGCAGCCAAATGAACTGCAGGCTAAATAATCTCTACTGGGCAAACTACTGCAACCTATCTAATCAATTGTGTGCTATTAACACAGAACTATATTTTCCTGTTACTATTTATTGTCTTCCAAATGTGAAAAAAAAAAAAAAAAAATTCTGTATTTTCTATATTATTTGTTGCATTTGTCCATATAATGAAAGAAAAGTGAAATGCATACAAGAAAAAAGATTAGTTGATTGATTCAGGTGTCAGACAATAAGTATGTAAGCCTCACTTTTGTTCTTGGCTAGTCCTGTCTCCATTAAAAAAAGACATTTCAGCACTGCTGGCTTGTAAAAGTAGATCTAGCTAATACTTTAACTTTATTTAAATTTAAGCTGCTGTCCAGCTGCTGCCCTGCTGCTCAGAAGACACCTTTCTTGGGAAATAGCAAACAAATGGAATTTTATTGACAACGGAATTCTGAATGATCCATGTTGCAGCTCAGGTATTCTCACAGCCTGTGACAGAAGCAGCCTCATAATTGCACTATTGCTTGCACACAGCTATGTATTTCTTAGTAACAAGGGAGTTAAATACATAGGTAAAGTCAGACAATGCATTGGCAATACTGAGACAAATATGGCCAGTGATTGGTGGATATGCATATATGCAGCTCATTGTTGGCTCAGAGGCTACTTTTAGCTCTGGACCATTGATTCTGTAGTTCTTACATGAACGTTGTATTTGATTAACTCCTTTACAGGCACATAGAAGTTATATCTGAAAAGCACAGTAATGCATTTCAAATTTGACAAGAATATTTTTGCAGTACACAGTTTTTTTTGTAAAAATTCTTGTGAGAAACATTATTACTAATTCTGTGCTAAATGTTTTAGACAATTTGGGAATGGACATCTTTCTCTTTCTGTATAGAAATTGAGAGGACAGGACCCACACATGTCACTACTTTGGACTGTACCATATAACTTACTTCCATTTTAGTAGGATTGTACAATTGAGGATGTTCTCCTCACTTCCAATATTAAACTGATGCATCTCAGTGGATCTTCTAAAGGGAACTGCAAGTGTATTAAAGAGATATGAAACACAAACATTTTGTTTTGTGATTCAGGAAGAGCATGCAATTTTAAATTATCAAATTTGTTCAAGAGATACCTAGGTAGGTACATGGCACGGAATAGTGCTGCCATCTAGTGCTCTTGCAAATGGATAATATCCTTGCAAAACTGCTGCCATACAGTGAAATATAGTGCTCAGGCTATGTGTATGCTCCTAAGCTTACATCCCTGCTTTTGAACAAAAGGTACTAAGAGAACAAAAAAAAATAATAATAGAAAATTGATTAAAATTCCATGCTCTACTTGAATCATTAAACACATAATTGGGGTTTCATGTCCCTTTAATTTAGTGTTAATACAGATTTATCACTAATTTGTATATTGGTCCAGTGATTTTTTTTTATCCTTTTTTCCCAGTGATTCAGCTGCCTGTTTTGTAGAGATTTCACAGCATAGCTTTTATCAAGGTAGAAATAAATGTTATGCATATTTCCTTGCAGTGACTGTTATTGATAAGACGGAGGGAAAGGTAATATAGAAGACGCTTAGCTGCGCTACAGAGCACACTAAATCCTCATTGTACTTTATAGTCTTAAGTGAAATCTTCCTTTGTACTTGTGAAAAACAAATTTATCTCTCTTGGTCTCTAAAAGGCAAAATCGAACATTACACTTTTTTTACAGACCCTCTCCACTTTATCCAGGGATGTAGCCTGCGGGCAAATGTGTGCAGAGACAGGGTGATTGGCACTTGAAAGAGAGATGAGTGTAAAGGTGCAGAATCCATTCTGTTTCTGTTAAAGGGACATCAAACCCACAAATGTTATTTCATGATTCAGATAGAGAATGCAATTTTAAACCACTTTCCAATTTGCTTTCATTATCAGATTTGCTTCATTGTCTTTTTATTCTTTTCTGAAGTAACAGCATTGCTAGGAGCTATCTGAAAACTTTGAGTGAGCCATTAACAAGACATTTATGTGCAGACACCAATCAGCAGCTTGCTCTCAGTAGTGCATTGCTGCTCTTGACCTTACCTAGGTGTGTGTTTTACCAAAGGATACCAAGAAAATAAATCAAATTAGAAATAAATTGCAAAGTTGTTTTAATTTGCATGCTCTATCTGAATCATGAAAGTTTAATTTTGACTTTACTGTCCCTTTAAATTCATAAAGTTTGAATTGTTTTTTTTTTATTGCCGTTTATTAACTAATGATTGAAATTTGAGACATCAAGTAGTGGCTGCCGAGTTGGGAATGCTATTGTTCAGGGTTACAGAAAAGCTATCGGCGAGATTACGAGTCTTGCGTTAGGGTTAAAAAGCAGCGTTGAGAGGTCCCAATGCTGCTTTTTAACGCCCGCTGGTATTACGAGTCTGGCAGATGCAGGTGTACCGCTCACTTTTATTCCGCGACTCGAGCTTACCGCAAATCCCCTTACGTCAATTGCGTATCCTATCTTTTTAATGGGATTTGCCTAACGCCGGTATTACGAGTCTTGGAGAAAGTGAGCGGTAGACCCTCTCCTGTCAAGACTCCTACCGCATTTAAAAGTCAGTAGTTAAGAGTTTTATGGGCTAACGCCGTAACATAAAACTCCTAACTAAAGTGCTAAAAAGTACATTAACACCCATAAACTACCTACTAACCCCTAAACCCAGGCCCCCGCCCACATCGCAAACACTTAAATAAAGTTTTTAAGCCCTAATCTGCCGACCGTTCATCGCCGCCACTTTAATAAATATATTAACCCCTAAACCGCCGCCTCGCAAACACTAGTTACATTTTATTAACCCCTAATCTGCCGTCCCTAACATCGCCGACACCTACCTACATTTATTAACCCCTAATCTGCCGCCCCCAACGTCGCAGCCACTATATTAAATTTATTAACCCCTAAACCTAAGTCTAACCCTAAGTCTAGCCCCCCCAACTTAAATATAATTTAAATAAAACAAAATAAAATTACTACAATTAAATAAATTATTCCTATTTAAAACTAAATACTTACCTATAAAATAAACCATAAGCTAGCTACAATATAACTAATAGTTACATTGTATCTAGCTTAGGGTTTATTTTTATTTTACGGGCAACTTTGTATTTATTTTAACTAGGTACAATAGTTATTAAATAGTTATTAACTATTTAATAACTACCTAGCTAAAATAAATACAAAAGTACCTATAAAATAAATCCTAACCTAAATTACAAGTACACCTAACACTACACTATCATTAAATTAATTACCATTAAATAAAATAAACTAAAGTACGAAAAAAAACCCACTAAATTACAGAAAAAAATAAAATAGTTACAAGAATTTTAAACTAATTACACCTAATCTAATCCCCCTAATAAAATAAAAAAGCCCCCCAAAATAAAAAAAAAATCCTACCCTATACTAAATTACAAATAGCCCTTAAAAGGGCCTTTTGCGGGGCATTGCCCCAAAGTAATCAGCTCTATTACCTGTAAAAAAAAATACAATACCCCCCCAACATTAAAATCCACCACCCACACACCCAACCCTACTCTAAAACCCACCCAATCCCCCCTTAATAAAACCTAACACTAACCCCTTGAAGATCACCCTACCGTGAGACGTCTTCACCCAGCCGGGCACAAGTGGTCCTCCAGAGGGGCAGAAGTCTTCATCCGATCCGGGCAGAAGAGGACCTCCAGACGGCCAGAAGTCTTCATCCAGACGGCATCTTCTATCTTCATCCATCCGGAGTGGAGCGGGTCCATCTTGAAGCCAGCCGACGCGGAGCATCCATCCAGACTGACGACTACACGACGAATGACGGTTCCTTTAAATGACATCATCCAAGATGGCGTCCCTTGAATTCCGATTGGCTGATAGGATTCTATCAGCCAATCGGAATTAAGGTAGGAAAATCCCTATTGGCTGATGCAATCAGCCAATAGGATTGTAGTTCAATGCTATTGGCTGATCCAATCAGCCAATAGGATTGAGCTCGCATTCTATTGGCTGTTCCAATCAGCCAATAGAATGCGAGCTTAATCCTATTGGCTGATTGGATCAGCCAATAGGATTTTTCCTACCTTAATTCCTCAGAACACAGAAAAAAACCAGACTTTTTCACTCAACTGCTTCAATTGCCATCTAACTTACTACAGACACATTCTCTCTCAGAACACAGAAAAAAACCAGACTTTTTCACTCAACTGCTTCAATTGCCATCTAACTTACTACAGACACATTCTCTCTCAGAACACAGAAAAAAAACAGACTTTTTCACTCAACTGCTTCAATTGCCATCTAACTTACTACAGGTAGCCTTCTGGAAAACAGCCTCATTATATTTTACCTACTAAGTTGTTTTATTGTATGTGTTTGTATATTTAGTGATAATTCCTTTTGTTTTGTTTTTATTTCAATGTATATATTACAGGCTGTGCTAGTCATAATTTGCATAGTTTAAGCAGCTCTTGTCCATTTATCTGTCTATTTGTATTAATGGTTTTATTTCACCCCTTGTATGTCTGTCTTATCTCTGTAATATTTTGTTTTTTGATGTGTTTTTTTTGGTTTCTGCATGATTGACCCTTAGCTTAAAATGTCCATAAATGTACCCTCCCACTCATTTTAACACACTTTTGTTGGGCCATCATTAACCAATATATCTCTCCTTCAGACACATTCTCTCTCAGAACACAGAAAAAAAACAGAATTTTTCACTCAACTGCTTCAATTGCCATCTAACTTACTACAGGTAGCCTTCTGGAAAACAGCTTATACATGACCTCTTCATCTCCCGCTCCCTCAACCTTCTGGCCCTAACAGAAACCTGGCTCTCTCCCCTAGACACAGCATCCACTGCTGCTCTGTCACATGGGGGTCTCCACTTCAGCCACACTCCTAGGTCTGGTAATAGACAAGGAGGTGGTGTAGGTATTTTACTTTCCTCTCGTTGCACCTTTCAACAAATACACCCTATCTCTTCCCTCACTTTTCCCTCATTCGAAACCCACATGATTATCTTATTCTCCCCTCTCTCTGTACGTGTTGCAGTCATATACCGACCCCCTGGCTCCGCAACTCAATTTCTAGATCACTTGGCTGCCTGGCTACCCTATTTCCTTTCCTCAGACACCCCTGCCCTCATTCTTGGCGACTTCAACATCCCCCTTAACAATCCCACTGCCTCATCTGCTAAAAAACTTCTGCAACTCACTTCCTCTTTCGGTCTGTCACAATGGACTGATTCTCCCACTCACAAAGACGGTCACTCTCTTGACCTAATCTTTAGCTATCGATGCATTCTCTCAAACTTCTCAAACTCCCCTTTTCCTCTTTCTGACCACCATCTCCTTACCTGCAACATATCATCCCTTCCTACAACTCTCCCACCTTCTACTCCTCACACCAAACTTCACAGAAGCATTAGGTCTTTAGATCAGCAACAACTTGCTAATTCCCTTAAACCGCTCCTCTCATCCTTCTCCTCCTTTTCCTGCCCTGAACAATCTATCTGCCACTATAATTCCACCCTTATATCCGTCCTTGACAATCTCGCCCCTCTTACCCAGGACCGTATTTAACACAGGGCAAAAGGGGCAGCTGCCCAGGGCCCAGTTTCTGTTGAGGGGCCCAAGAGTCCAAAAAAAATAAAATATTTTTTTTTTTATGGTTCATACCAGACTGCTGATTTGACATGGGGAACACACACATTCAGTTCTAATACTGTCACAGTCAAAATGGCTATTGCCATGTGCTGTTTTAGATGTGCACTGTGCAGCACTGAATGCAAAGCCCTAACTCAGCATCCAGCTATTCCCACTGCATCATAAAAGGACCTACTGGGGTTACCACTGTTACCAGGTAACTGCTCTAGTGGTGGGGATTGTTTCTGGGTAGGGCTGACTGTAGGTGCATGCAGCAGAAAGCTGGAGCGGCAAGCACGTGAGGATTTGTGCATCTGTGTAGCTGCATACACTGCTCTCTTCAGTATTGAGGCTGTGTGACTCATCTCACACTGTATCCATGCAGCCTTGGACAGACAGCATCCAGTCTGATGGTCCCCTTAGCCCTGCTCTTTCTGCTGTGGCCCTAAGATCAACTAACTGAAGTTTGTTAGTGGAACAGTGCTTTGTAGAAAGGTGTCAGTGGGAAGAATAAGTGAGTGCACACTCACCCCTCCCCATGCAGCATTGTCTAGTGCAAGGTGAGAGGGAACTTGTTCCTAGCAAAGAAGTGACATGTGCTGCTGTGGCTGATGTATAGTGTCATGCTGATACTTCACACATTAATGTAAGGTTTATTTTTATAGTTTTTGTTTTCTCTCTGTCTCAGATTTTACAGCTTCCCATAGTAGTTCTGCTGTTCTAGTCAGTAAACTTATACTGCACCTCCATGCTTCCCCCTCAGTCTTTACCTTGCTTTGCTCCTATTGGCTGCCCTAAATCTCTTTAACCAACTAACCTCACACCAGAATCACATTCAAAAGAATATTAAATGAATCCACAGTGGAGGAATTTATATATTTATTTACTTATTAGTACTGCTTAGGTCCAGTTTCACATATTGCAATTTATTTAATTTTTTTAAATGATTAGCTCAGCAGTGGATAATCCACTGCTGGGCTAATAATTAAAAAAAAATGATTTAGCTGTTTTTTGGGATGTTGGGGTGGAGAGCGAAATTGCATGGGGGGGGCCCAAGAAAATTTTCGCCCAGGGTCCAGTCAATATTAAAGACGGCCCTGCTCTTACCACTGCTCGGAAATCACACACTCATCCCCAGCCCTGGCATACTCCTCTGACACGGTACCTACGCAGATGTTTCCGTACTGCTGAACGGCATTGGAGAAAATCACGGAGTTCAGCTGATTTTCTTCATTACAAATTCATCTTGAACTCCTACTACTCTACCCTTAATCTCCACAAGCAACACTACTTCTCTACTCTTATCTCTAATCTTTCTTCAAACCCAAAACATCTGTTCTCCACTTTCAATACTCTCCTCCGCCCTCCCCCACTTCCTAATACAACTTCTCTGTCAGCTCAAGACTTTGCCAGTCACTTCATTAACAAAATTTACTCCATCAGACATGAAATCAGCTCTCAACATAATTCCATTCTCTCCCCCCTCAAATACTCTCACTCAACCACAACCCTCATAACCTGAAACTTAGTTCATTCTCCCCTGTTACTGAGGAAGAAGTTTCAGCACTTATACTGCGCTCTCACCTCACTACCTGTCCCCTTGACCCTATCCCCTCACAGCTGCTCCCCTCTCTCTCTGCTACCCTTACCCCTATACTAACACACATTTTCAACCTCTCCCTCAGCACTGGTACATTTCCCTCATCGATGAAACATGCACTGGTCACACCTATCCTCAAAAAACCTTCCCTTGATCCTACCTCCCCATCCAACTACCGCCCTGTTTCCCTCCTCCCTCTTGCTTCAAAGCTCCTTGAAAAACTAGTATATGCACGCCTATCCCATTTCCTTATGTTAAACTCCCTTCTTGACCCGCTGCAATCTGGATTTCGTCCCTATCACTCCACAGAGACAGCTATTGTTAAGGTCACCAACGACCTACTTACAGCTAAATCAAAAGGCCACTTCTCTCTGCTTATCCTCCTTGATCTGTCCGCAGCCTTTGACACTGTCGACCACCCTCTTTTGCTCCAAACCTTCCAATCCTTCGGCATCTGTGACACAGCCCTTTCATGGCTCTCTTCCTACCTGTCAAACCGTACCTTCAGTGTAGCCTTCTCTGGGGCCTCCTCTGCCCCGTCACCACTTTCTGTCGGAGTACCGCAAGGCTCTGTCCTCGGTCCCCTTCTCTTCTCAATCTATACGTCATCACTAGGTTCCCTAATTAAGTCCCACGGTTTCCAATATCATTTGTATGCAGATGACACCCAAATCTACTTCTCTGCACCAGAACTATCTCCTTCCTTGCTAACCCGTGTCACTAACTGTCTTTCTCACATCTCTTTCTGGATGTCCTCTCACTACCTCAAGCTAAATCTCTCCAAAACTGAGCTCCTCATTTTCCCCCCTTCTTCCAAAATCTCCACCCCCAATATCTCTATAACTGTCGACAACTCCATCATTACCCCTACCCTGCATTCCCGATGTCTCGGGGTCACATTTGACTGAGATCTTTCCTTCACTCCTCACATTCAGTCCTTGGCTACAGCCTGCCGCTTCCACCTTAAAAACATCTCTAAAATTAGACACTTCCTTACACAAGACACAACTAAGATTTTAATCCACTCTCTCATTCTTTCCCTCCTTGATTACTGCAACTCTGTCCTCTCTGGTCTCCCCACCTGCCGCCTAGCTCCTTTACAATCCATAATGAATGCCTCTGCCAGACTCATCTTCCTTACACGTCGCTCTTCATCTGCTGCGCCTCTCTGCCAATCCCTTCACTGGCTTCCTCTTGCCTCTAGGATCAAACACAAAACTCTCACTCTTACATACAAAGCCCTCAACGGCACTGCTCCCCCCTACATCTCAGACCTTGTCTCCAGATACTCTCCCTCCCGTCCCCTTCGCTCTACTCATGACCTCCTACTCTCCTCCTCTCTTGTCACCTCATCACACTCCCGTTTACAGGACTTCTCCAGACTGGCTCCCATCTTGTGGAACTCTCTGCCTCGCTCCACAAGACTCTCTTCTAGTTTTAAAAGCTTCAAGTGCTCCCTAAAGACTCTACTGTTCAGGGACGCATACAACCTACGCTAACCTTTCCTAATACCAGTTCCTCTCCTCCACTGCAATCCCCTGAACCCTCTTAGCATGTAAGCCTAAAAGTCCAGCTGTTTGTAGATCACCTTCTTAAGAGCTGACTACAACAGTGCAACTCTTGGCAGGGCCATCTACCCTATAATTGTTTTGTTGTACTCCCCCTTTGTTTATAGCGCTGCGGAATCTGTTGGCGCTCTACAAATAACCGATAATAATAATAACTATTTAATAACTATTGTACCTAGTTAAAATAAATACAAAGTTGCCTGTAAAATAAAAATAAACCCTAAGCTAGCTACAATGTAATTATTAGTTATATTGTAACTATCTAATGGTTTATTTTAAAGGTAAGCATTTAGTTTTAAATAGGAATAATGTATTTAATGATAGTAATTTTATTTCATTTTATTTAAATTATATTTAAGTTAGGGGGGGTTAGACTTAGGGTTAGACTTAGGTTTAGGGGTTAATAACTTTATTATAGTGGCGGCAACGCTGGGGGCGGCAGATTAGGGGTTAATAAATATAATGTAGGTGTCGGCGATGTTGGGGGCGGCAGATTAGGGGTTCATAAGTATAATGTAGGTTGCGGCGGTGTTCGGAGTGGCAGATTAGGGGTTAATAATATAATGCAGGTGGCGAGGATGTCGGGGGCAGCAGATTAGGGGTTAATAAGTATAAGATTAGGGGTGTTTAGACTCAGGATTCATGTTAGGGTGTTAGGTGTAGACATAGAAGGTATTTTCCCATAGGAATCAATGGGGCTGCGTTAGGAGCTGAACGCTGCTTTTTTGCAGGTGTTAGGTTTTTTTTCAGCCGAAACTGCCCCATTGATTCCTATGGGGAAATCGTGCACGAGCACGTTTAGCCAGCTTACCACTACCATAAGCAGCGCTGGTATTGAGGTGAGATGTGGAGCTAAATTCTGCTCTACGCTCACCTTTTTGCGGCTAACGCCGGGTTTAAAAAAACCTGTAATACCAGCATTACTTTAGGTGAGCGGTGAGCTGAAACTAAGCGTTAACGCACCCCTGTTACCGCAAAACTCGTAATCTCAGTGTATGTTTCCATAGTTCATTTGCGGTTTCTAGGTCTTCAGTTCACTACTAAAAACAATTATTATTATATTAAAAATAATTATTTACAAAGCACAAACACAGGGCTCATTTCCACTGAGCCGCAATTGGGTTTTTGTAAGGTCGTAAAATGAAAATAGTGCTGTTGGAAGCCATTATGCTTATCGACAGTTTACGATGGCGCATTTTCTATTATTATAATAATGTAAGATAAAAATCCCAAGAAATAAAATTATACCAATATAATTTGTGACGTAAAGTGAATACAATAAACAATTAAAAGGAGGTAACAATGTTTGATTTCATATCAATGGTCTTTTTTCTTTTTCCTCTTAATCCACAACTCTACCTTAAGAGATAAGAGAGAAATGCAAAATAATGCAATCAAGTTTGACTCTTCATATAATTTTACGACACTTCGTAGAGTATCACTCATGTGACTAGGAGATTTCTTGCTAAGCTCAAACCAATACAGCAGTGTTATGTTTGCACAAAACCAGTCGCACTCTTGCATACAAAGAAATGGTTTAATTATTAAATACACATACAGAACTCACCAAATACAAGCACATCAGAGAATTTACACTGGGTATAATAGTGTCCTATAAACCTCAAAAATAGGTTCCAAAACACCTGCTCATTACTAGATATGTGCGATTCGGTTCGGTTCGATTCGGAAATTCGGAAAATTTGGCAAATTCGGCGATTCGGATCGAACCAAATTTCCGAATTAAAATTCTGCCGAATTTTCCGAATCGAACCGAATTCGTAAATTCGGATGGCCATTGGGATTACACTAGTATTGTACAGTATGTTAGGTTAACACCTAATATACAGTATAATACTAGTCTAATCCCATCTAACACTTACCGAAATGCCAAATTTACGAACCGAATCGAACCTAATCCAGCCAAATTTCTTTGAATCCGAATGAATCCAAAACGAATCCGAAACAAATTGATTCAGAATTTTCCGAATTCGAATCGATCTGAACCGAACTTCGAAAAATTCCGAATCGATCTGAACCGAATTTTTTCGCCATGCACATGTCTACTCATTACCCTGTAATCCCTTCACAGTGCTGTTAAAAGAGTTCCAGTTGCTATATCCGACGTGTTTTGATGAAAGATTTTTCAAGAATATAATCTTTCTCTAATCTTGCCGAGTTTATAAAATCTATATTTTACCCTCATTGGTTATTCCAAAGTTCCGCTCTCTTCTAGTCATTCAACACATTATTGTGTGTCACTACCAGTTCCCGTAATATGTCACTTCCGGTTCCTGTAAAACGTCATTTCTGGTTGACGCATACATATCAGACGGTCACTATTTAGTAGTTCTATTAGCGGCGGCCATCTTTGTAGTCCATTTTTCAAGGACGCCACCATATTTGTAGTCTATATCGAGCAGATTACATAATTATATCAGGTAAGGGTCATAACACAGAGTAAAAAATACCAAACATTTAAATATATATATATTTTACATCATTACTAGCAGCTGGACTCTGGCTGCTGAAAAAGAATTACACGGTCCATAGAAAATAATAGGAGCCAAAAAGCATATTTTATTTTTTTAATTGAAAGCGCAAACAGTTGAAACAGTGTCGGAAGCTGTCGATAAGGTCTTAAACATTGCGGCATGCTCAACTATAAGTAAAAGAGGAAAAATTATGATGCCTCTTTTCCATTGAGATAGTAAAGTTTTCAATCAATGCAAGTGTTTCACTTTATAAATGTATTGTTATTCCTGTATGTAATATTTTTTGCTGGCCCAGGTATTTGGAGTTAAGCTCCTATTTAAATATCAATATGTGTTTACATATAAAAATATAATCAAGCACATATCTCCAAAATTACAACTAGGCCTATTCCTAGGCAGCAATAAACATTACAATTATCAATATCAATATCAATTTTTCAATAAATAATTTTTTTTGTATTCAATTTCATTTTGTAATGAATTCAGTGTATCTTTGTTTTTCTCTCTCACTACAGGTGATCACAGATAAAGAGCGCAGACTTGAAACTTACATTTTATAGAGTAAGGTCGGGTTACCAAAGCAAAGAACCTTTTATGGTGTGATTTTCAGAAAAAATGACATCGGATGGAAGCATTAATGGAACAGTAATTTACACCTATACGAAAAGAGCAACTGCACGCAATGCGCAAAATATTTCAATAAAAGTCTGGTACTAAAATGGAGCTGTAAACTACTTTTAGCTGTCGGCTACTTCGGTAGCTTACGGCTCCATGTTTAACGACTCAATGTAAACAAGCCCGTATTCTGATGCAGATGCGCCCAAGAGGTAGATTACAATGGAATCCATTTCCTCTCAGCAAGTAGTGACAGTATGTGCTCCATTTAAACAGATATAAAAGTATGTTTTGTACAAGTATATTCTACACAAGCACAGTGGCCTCAATTAAAAAATGGTGTTTCAGCACAAGAATATTTGTCCTTGTGGTAACCAAAGATAAGTTTTGTGTACAAGCTACTCTTATGCTTAGCAGTAGACATGCAAAAAGCACTTATTTGGGGGGGGCGGAGTTACCAGCCAAGCTGAACAGACGTGCTGTGCATGAGCTCTCTGCTAAAATGAGCTGTTTTTTTTTTTACCAGAATTCAGAGTTCTTTTTGAGTCTATTTGTTGTGGCGGACCCCAGCGAGTGAACATTTAATTTAACTCGAGCTTTGTGGCTTTTTGGAGGTCATTCCTGGGCTACCTGGCTTGGGCCTTAGGATCTCTGCATACTCTGCATCTACGGCCCCTGACTTACTGCTCATTTCCTGCCACCAAGTATCAGGGCGCCTAACCTGGGCTCCGGAGGGTCGGGGCTCTGCTCCGGAGCTGGGATACTAGGACCGATCTGACTTCTGGGCCCTTCCGTTTGCCCGCCTGACAACAGGGTGTGCACTTACCTGTGAGATGTAGCGGCTGACCGGGAGGCTGGTTGCAGGCCATCTCTGAAGCTGACTTCTGGGGTTCCTTGCTGGAGCCCCTCGGGGCTGGAGAAAGTGTTCTATGCAGAGCCCTCATCTTCTTAGGCGGCAGACTTTGAGGCGAGACCGGCATCTACAGGGGTCCCTGATGGCCGCCATCTTCTTTCCGGCCTCACGCTTCTCCTTTGCTTGTTCCTGGGACGGCTGGGATCTATCTGTTGGAGCAGCTACTGCTGAGGTGGCCCTGAGCACTCCTCCTCTTTGGTTCCGGTGGGGACCTTCACCTGTTTCCCTGCTGAGGCCCTGGGCTGGTTTGGGCCTGCGTCTGGCAGTGCAGGCCACATTGTTTGTGTGTGCACGTTGACTGCCGCGTGGATGGCCTGCCAGCTAGGCCGCAACTATATTTGCTCTACTACCCGGCACCTGTTTGTGTACCGGCTCGCTCTCCTACAGTGGTATCACTGGCACCAGGTCTCCACTTTGTGCTAGCTGAAGGACATCCAAGGTCACCTGGGATACTGCATACAGGGGTAAGAGGTTGTTTGCTATCTGACAGGCTTAGACGAGCCCCAGTTCATCTATCAAGGGCCCGATCCGATATAAATTGTTGCCCGCAAAAGCCGGCAACGCCAAATTCTGCGCGGGTTTGGTATCCTATATAGGGCGTAACTTAGAAGTTACGCGCGTATATTTCTGCCTTTGTCTGTCATTTTTTGGTCCATAGACTGACATACAAAACACGCGCAGTTTGGTATCCAATATACGGCGTAAGGACTTACGTGCGCAGATTTCAGAAAATCTACTCCATTCTCATCTCGCCACAAATTGAAGGCGCAGCAACCCTTGCACTGACTTAGAAACCAATGTAACTCTCTGAAGGCCTAACACGTGCATGCTTAACAACATACATATCAGCAGCTTGATCACAAATAGTTAACCTCTTCAAAGCATTTATTATTCCTGCCCCTGCAAGTTTGTCAAACCAATCACAAAGGGGTGCATCATGGGGCACAAGGGGTCATCATGGGGCACAAAGAGTGCATCATGGGGCACAAGGGGTCATCATGGGGCACAAAGAGTGCATCATGGGGAACAAGGGGTCATCATGGGGCACAAAGGGTGCATCATGGGGCACAAGGGGTCATCATGGGGCACAAGGGGTCATCATGGGGCACAAAGGGTGCATCATGGGGCACAAGGGGTCATCATGGGGCACAAGGGGTGCTGGAAGCCCTTCAATCCCCTGTTGTTCAGTCTACACATGCTGATTCTATAGTTGCTGCTGAGGTCCATGGTGATGGTGCTGCCCCTGCTGCAGCTCGTCATCGAATTACATACTGCGGATTTCCACTGCATGTAAGTGAAACTACTACATCCCACCCCCATTCCCTTAACCACCCTAATTACTGAAAATATATCATTAGTTCAATTCATGTTTTGGTCACTATGATTTATTGACTATCATTTCGAGGAATGAAAATGGATGTTTATACCTTATGTTCACACCTTCTGTAAATACATTATTATTTAGATATATATATATATATATATATATATATATATATATATATACCCATGTGCAGGGATAGGCAAGGTGTCCTTCACTTAGAGTCTTTACTTTAGAAAATGTCCGCCACAGCCTTTGCTCGTGCCTATCCCTGCACATGGGTCAATTTCTATTGGATGTGAGAAACCTTGATTCACATCTTAAAAGTGAATATCACTATATCTACCCTTCATACACAACTATGTGATGTGGTTTAGAGAACATGAATATGTCATAAACATGATGATATTACCTTTTTTGGGCCATTTCCACACAGGCCTTATTACATTTTTCAAAAATATTAGTGTACTAAAACACCCCTCACATGGATGTGGATGACAATTATATGGTAAATAACAGAGGACAAGATTTAGGATGAAATATAACAATATTTTTTTTTTTTTTTAGGCTTATTATATGAGGGGGCTGAGGTGCCTGGAGTGGGTCTCCTGCCTCTCCTGGTTTGTGTGGATTCAGAGGATTCTGCAGGAGTGCTGGCCACAGATGAGAAGCTGGAGGCAGTGTCCTGCTGGTGTGTGAAATGCTCCACCAAAACACCCAACAGTTGATTTTGTTCCCGTCATCTGTTGTCAGTCTGCATCTGCATGTCCGAAATAACTCTCATCATCTGAGATTGGTTCTGGACTATACCACTTAAAGATGCTGCCATGTCCCGTTGCAGCTCAATGGAACGCTGGAGTAAAGTCTGTTGGCTCCTGTAAAACCTGCGTTGGTCTCTCTGCATTCTCTCGCAGGTTGATGTGAGCCTCCTCTGGAGGGCAATGTATTCGTTGTCCAGGGCAGAAGTCAGAGGATCTAAAGGCTGTTCACCAGCAGGGATTATAGAAACATAGAAACATAGATATTGACGGCAGATAAGAGCCATAGGCCCAGCAAGTCTGCCCGACCTTACCTAACAGTATAAACTTATCTAGTTCGTAGGATAGCCCTATGCTTGTCCCATGCATTTTTAAAGTCCCCCACAGTGTTTGTTGCTACTACCTCTTGAGGAAGTTTATTCCATAAATCAATCACTCTTTCTGTAAAGAAGTGCTTCCTCAAATTACTCCTGAATCTACTACCCTTTAGCTTGAGCTCATGACCCCTTGTTCTTGAATTTTCCATTTTATGTAAAATACCCACAGCCTCAGTTTTACTAAACCCTTTAATGTACTTGAAAGTTGCTATCATATCACCTCTTTCCCTTCTCTCCTCTAAGCTATACATATTTAGGTCATTGAGCCTATCCTGGTAAGTTTTATTTTTTAGACCATGTACCATTTTGGTAGCCCTCCTTTGCACAGATTCAAGTTTGTTAATATCCTTCTGAAGATATGGTCTCCAGAACTGCACACAATACTCAAGATGAGGCCTAACCAATGATCTATAAAGTGGCATAAGAACCTTACTATTTCTGCTGCAAATACCTCTACCAATACATCCAAGCATTCTGCTAGCCTTACTCGCTGCATTACTACATTGTTTACTAAGTTTTAAATCATCTGAAATAATAATTCCCAAGTCCTGTTCCTCGTCTGTAACAGTCAGTAAAGTGTCATTGAGTCTGTAATTAACATTTGGATTTTTCTTCCCTAAATGCATTATTTTACACTTTGCTGTGTTAAACTTTAGATCCCAGTCGTTTGTCCAATCCTCCAATTGTTGTATATCACTTCTCATTTTGTCTACCCCCCCTGGAACATCCACTCTGTTGCAAATTGTTGTATCATCTGCAAAGAGACATACTTTCCCCTGTAGCCCTTTGCTGATATCGCAGATAAATATGTTAAACAAAACAGGCCCCAGAACTGACCCCTGAGGAACACCACTAGTAACAGCCCCCTCTGCTGAATGAACTCCATTTACTAAGACACTTTGTTTTCTGTCCTTAAGCCAGCATTCCACCCATTTCACAATTTTTGAATCTAGACCAAGGAGATATAGTTTGTGAATAAGTTTATTGTGTGGGACGGTGTCAAATGCTTTGCTGAAATCTAGATATGCTACATCAACTGCTCCTCCCTTGTCTAATACTTTTGTTACATAATCAAAGAAGTCAATTAGATTAGTCTGACATGATCTCCCTGAAGTAAAACCATGCTGATTTTGGTCCTCTAAATTGTTTGTCTTTATGTAAGTCATAATTCTTTCTTTTAAGAGGCTTTCCATTAATTTCCCTACTACTGAAGTTAAACTAACTGGCCTGTAGTTGCCAGATTCTTCTCTACTGCCCTTTTTATGAAGGGGTATTACATTTGCTATTCTCCAATCATCTGGGACAGCTCCTGTTAATAGTGACTGATTGAACAGATCAGTTAATGGGACAGTTAGCACTGATCGAAGTTCTTTTAAAACCCTTGGATGAATATTATCAGGACCCACTGCCTTTGTAACATTTATTTTTGATAATGCTAACAAAACCTCATCCTCTGTAAAAAGATTACTGTTAAGCTTGTTTCTATTTTGCGTAGCATCCCTTAATGTAGACATTGTATCTTCACAATCTTTAGTGAAAACAGAACAGAAGTAATCATTGAGACAGTCTGCAATCTGCTTATCTCCTTCTATTATTCTACCATCAACTGATTTCAATTTTACTATTCCTACCTTATTTTTTCTTCTTTCACTGATATATCTAAAGAATGTTTTGTCCCCATGTTTTACTGACTGTGCTATCTTCTCTTCTGCATGAGCTTTAACCTTCCTAATTAACTGCTTAGTCTTTTTTTGTTGGAGTCTCCATATTTTTTTTTATTTTTTTATTATAGGCGCAGGTTCACCTCTAGCTGCTGTTGCATCTGGAACAATGACAGCTGTTGCTTCAGGGTGAACAACTACAGCTGGTGCCTCAGGATGAACAATAACAGCTGGTGCCTCAGGATGAACAACCACAGCTGGTGCCTCAGGATGAACAACCACAGCTGATGCCTCAGGGTGAACAACCACAGCTGGTGCCTCAGGGTGAACAACGACAGCTGGTGCCTCAGGGTGAACAATGACAGCTGGTGCCTCAGGGTGAACAATGACAGCTGGTGCCTCAGGGTGAACAACCACAGCTGGTGCCTCAGGAGGAACTACAAAAGCTGGTGCCTCAGGAGGAACTACCACAGCTATATGCTCCTCTTCATATGCTGGAGCTCCTCCAAGGGAAGCGGATGGTGGTGCTCTCCGGGTGGACTGGTAGTCCCATTGACGACTGGTGTGCGACCACTCAGCCTGACCAGTTTGTATGTCCTGGTGGTAAAAGTCCTGACTGGCCTGATATGGGGGGGGTGGTAAAGACATCTACCCTTTGGGGATGCCTTGGCTGCCCCTCATAACCAAAAGAATAGTCTTCCGGCCAGGGCTCCTGCCAGGGCTCCTCTTCAAAACTTGGTGGCATTACGTATGGGTCCTCAACAGAGGCAATCCAACCCACCTCATGCCTGGGAGCGTACTGTTGAGGGATTATCTGGCCTGGTGGTTGTGGTGGAGGCATTCTCTGGCCTGGTGGTTGTGCTGGAGCCATTCTCTGGCCTGGTGGTTGCGGTGGATGCATGCCCATTTGCATCCTGGTGACAGGAGGTTCTGTGGAGGAGTCAAATGATTAGAGGTATTAGTACAATCATATATATATATCCATGTGGGCATACAATGTACATTGATATATGCTAGGGCCTATACTCATTCTCATGTCAAACTTTATAACATGCATGTGCACATTGTGATTTGTGATATGAGGGATTTTAATATGCAAAGTATACATGTATGTGTTTCATACAATAGTTCTGTGTACATGTCAGTGATGGAGAAAATGTGTTCTTTAAGTGACACTATGGTCACACAATTTCCTTTAGCCTGATGTAGGCACATAACATGCTTTCTTGAGCTAAAAGTATTGCAATGGCTATAGTGTCCATTTACTGAAAACTCTACATGTGGCTTGTGGCCTGTGTTACTCCGAGACATGTTAGTATTTAACTATTCCACCTCATATCATGAATTTCAATGTTTTAAGTAGCATTAAATGGACATTAAACCCATTTTGATTCTTTCATGATTCAGCTAGAGCATGCAATTTTAAACAACTTTGTAATTTACTTCCATTACCTAATTTGCTTCATTCTCTTGATATTCTTAGCTGAAAAGCATATCTAGATAGGCTCAGAAGCTGCTGATTGGTGGCTGCACATCAATGCCTCATGTGATTGGCTCACCCATGTGCATTGATATTTCATAAACAAAGAATAACAAAATAATGAAGCAAAATAGATAATAGAAGTAAATTGGGATGTTGTTTAAAACTGTATTCTCTATCTGAATAATGACATAAAAAGCTTTGGTTTAATGTCCCTTTAATGTGAATGTGTGACATTAAAGGATGTTATATCTCAAATACATATAATACTGGTGTGTGGGATGTTACTCACCAGCATGCTGTGCTGATGTTGCAGTCCCAGAGTCACGAGCCCCTGGAAGTCCACGGACAGCTGTGACGCTCAGGGACCTCTGAATGATCTCCTGCCACTCATTATATTCCGCCTCCTGGGGAGGACCACCACCTGTTCCCCTCTGGTGCATGGCTTCTTGGTCCATTTTCTCCTTGACCCACCTCTTGCAGTCATTTCACCTTTTCTTGAGCCCATTCACATTCCTCCTCTGCTGGACCACGCTGTTGACTGCCTCCTCGACCCTCAGCCATGCATCTTTACGCCTTCGGGCAACTCCTTTGCCATTCTCTTGGCCAAAGAGGGCAGTGTGGTTCTCCATGATGGCCTGGACTAGCGCGAGGTTTTCAGCAAAAGAGAAGTTAGGGCACCTCATGCGCTCCTCGTCCTGGGCCGCCTGGCTCCCTCCCTGGGATGTCCCTGGTGTGGGTTCCTCCCTATCCTCTCCCTCCTCCCCCCTTCTATCCCCATGTGCACCCTCTATCCCTCTTCTACTGAGTGTGCCTGGCCTTGGGGCAGCCCCACTCCCATCCTCCCTTCTAGCTCTTCCTCTTCCCACTCCGCTCACTCCCTGACAGGGACCCTGCTGCTCCTCCTGTCCATAATCCTCTCCCTGCAACTCCCCTTCCCTCCTCCCCCCCGCCCTAGCTCTCCCTGCCATCCTCAAACTACACACACTCACACACTCACTCCCACTTCAATCACACACAATCACAACCAAACACTCAGCCTATCACACTGTAAAAGATAACTAAAATGTGTGAGGTGTTAGAAAAAAAAGTGTAGTGTATTTTGTATATGTGTGTATGCAAAATGTGTGCAATATGTAAAAAAAAAAGTGTTAGTAAATGTACAGGCTTACCAATCCAACAATCTGACCTAACTAACTGAATGAAATGCTCCTCTCTCACTACTCTTACCACTAATCTCTACTCACTGTAGTGTGCTGTAGCTCCAAGAACCAAGCAAACACACTAAAGAAAATGGCCGCTGCGCATGGGTTTATGTATGAATTTTGAATGGGGTAATTACGTGTCGCATCTTTTAGAACTGGCCGTTGATTTTTACGATTCGTAGAGTAATTTGCATAAAACTACACTTTATTGAGATTTTACGTGAACAAAATACTGGCGTAAGTACTTGCGACGACTAAAATGTGTATTTGCACACATTTTAGTTGATCGCCGGTTTTTGCTACTTACGCCAGTTTAGCATCTGATGGCGCAGTATATTGGATAGGTCGAGTTGCGAGGTGAAATTACGGGCGGCGCGTGTTCTCTCACTTGCGCCGAAAACTACGACCTATATCGGATCGCGCCCCCCAGTTTAAGGTAACTCCTAAGGCCAAGACCCATATCTGCCTGCCACCGACCTTTTAGCCCATAAACCTGTCACCCCAGCGTTGTATTCTAAGGGGCTACCCAATTTACTGGGGCCACAAGACTCTCTGAGGACACACTCTTTGGGTGTGCTGTTTCCCTGGGCCCATTAACGGTTAGGGCTCCGAAGAACTTACCTATAATTTGCTAAATCCTATCTTAAGTTCTCTATCAGAACTTTTCTGAGAAAAAGGAATTTTACATTATTTGGTGCTTGCAGGAAAGCCCCTTAACTCCTATGGACCCTATTGGGAACATTGTTTCCCCCTCTCATTAACATAACATTTGCACTGGGGAACCCAGTACCTTCTTTACATAGAGAGGGAGACTGTAGACCCAAGCCTATTCCTAACATAGATTTGCTCTGTTTTTTCCCTGGGACCCCTGAGGAGCCCTCATACACAGTAGCCCTCTCTTTGGTGACCTTAGGGGTGACTGTTAGAGCAGCTACTCACGCTTTACCACCAATTTTGGCACCCCCGCACAGAGCTCTCATCAGTGACTTTTACACAGGCTACCCTGGACTATATAGTGCCCTAATAAGCTATTTAGGCATATTAATAGCTGCTACATCAGCTAAACTGTCTTTGAGACAGTAGCCCAAAGTGTAGTGTCATTTTTTGACTTAAGCTAAAATCTTATTTTTACAGGTTACCAATATTGTACTGTGTACTACCATGTCATATGTCATATGATCTGTTTGCATTGTGTTTTTTCCTGAAATTTCATTTTGTGCACTGAGACCTGTGGGACCCCCTGGAGACTCTCCCTTTCCGGCTCTGCTTGTCTGAGCTGGTCACTTCCACCTCCCCTTTCCCCTTCCTTCAGGTCGTATCCCCTATTCCCTGAGTTGAGAGGGGGTCTTTCGGCCCTTACTGAGTGGAAATTTCAACGCGCTAATAGGTGGTGGACGAGGCATAGTTCGGGCTTACTGCCCAGTCTAGAGGGTAACTTCATAACGTGTACTTAATATGTGAAAGTGTTTATTGTGAGATGACACTCAGCCCCGCTCTAAAGGCCCTTGTGTAATGCTTATTACTACATACATGTGAAGTTCTAACCTTCTTTTTCAACAGAGGTGCATCCCTTACATGTTTAAAAAGAGTTGAAGATTTTTTTTTTATACTGCTTTCACTAGTGGTTAGATTCTCTCAATATGCCACATTCAGCCAGGAAGCATCCCAAATCAGCATCAAAATCTAAAAAGACAGTCTACGATCACTTTATACAACCGGCTAAAGGCTCAAATAATGGAATCCCAGAGAGAACTAAGTGATCCTGACTCACAAGATGAGGAATCTCAATCCAGCAGCCACTCAGAGTCTGCCTCTCAACATTTCATCACTGAATACACGTTGAAAAAACTGCTGGCATTGCAGACAAAATATATAACGCAGGAGATACAACGCAGCTCGGCTGAACTTAAAAAGAAGATCTCTGAAATTGGCAAGAGAGTGGATGCACTGGAGTGTAGGTAGGATGATATTGTGGTGGATAAATCTAACCTTCTTTTGTACTCAGAAAACTTAGCCGACCAAGTCTCTCAACTAGAACTCAAGCTGGCAGATGTTGAGGACAGGTCCAGACGCAACAACCTCAGATTTAGGGGTATCCCAGAGTCTGTCTCTCCAGCAGAGCTACAAGAGTTCCTACTAGATTTGTTCTGTGACCTAATAGGCATCCCTGAAGGCATAACCAACACAATGGAATGAGCCCACAGGGCCCTCAGCTCCAGGTCGGTGGCCTCAGACAAGCCACGTGATGTAATAGTCTGATTCCTGTACAAAGATAGATTGATTCAAGCAGCCTTCAAGAAGCTACCCCTCAGTGAGAGGTTCAAAGATATACAACTCCTCCCTGACCTTTCGGCTCACACCCTTTAGCAAAGGCGGCAATTCCAACCCGTCACTATCACCCTACGTAAAAATAACAGATACAGATGGGGCTACCCCACTAGACTCATCATTACGAAGGTCAATCAAACCTTTGTGGTGGCAACAATAGCTCAAGGCCTCTCTCTGTTGACGGGCTGGGGTCTCCTACCGGACCCCCCCCCCCCACGGCGAGATCCTCCTCATCCCAAACTATGTGCTTCCACGCCAGAGTGGTCAGCAAAAGACCAAAGAATGAAACGGTCTAAGACACATCTACCCCCAGATACTAGTTGATTTTCTGGGGCTACTTCCTTCTGTTCCCTCAGCAGCGGACTCTTAGCCTCCTGTAATTGCACTAGTTTAAAAATGCACTATCAATAATGTTTACACTTGCAATGTTGTTTTGATTAAGTTATGGTTTATCGATGTTCAGTCACGGTTAAATATATAAATGTTTTAGAGCGGGGCTGGTGTTTTCAGCCCTATATACCTTGTTCTGTACCAAAATGGTCTCCCCCCCATTTAGAAGCCCACGCTAGGGCTCCTTGAGGTGGACTATTTCCACCACATCCTTGGGCACTCTCTCAGTGTCTGACCCACCTATTCACACTTCCCCTAAAAAACCCCTTCCCTCCCTAACCCCACTCCA
This sequence comes from Bombina bombina, assembly GCF_027579735.1. NCBI lineage: Eukaryota > Metazoa > Chordata > Amphibia > Anura > Bombinatoridae > Bombina > Bombina bombina. The sequence continues at coordinate 1,174,670,860 of NC_069502.1, read as the reverse complement.
TAACCTACCCCATTACTCTAACCTTCCCCTTTCTTCCCTAATACTTTACATGTCCTCCATTCGGTTACTAACACATAATGTTAGTGGTCTTAACTCCCCACACAAACGTAGCCTCTTACTTAGATCCTTGAAACATCACAACCCAGATGTGGTTTTCCTTCAAGAAACACACTGGCTAGTTAGTGAACCTCTTAAACTTACTTCCAAGAATTACACTCACATTGAATTGGCCCCTTTCACTAAAAAGGTGAGAGGAATGGCGATTTTACTACATAAACGACTTGCTTTTGAATCAATCCAGGTCATTAAAAAACCCCAAGCGAGATATGTTATACTAGTCTGTAAAATAAATCATGTGGTCTATACCCTGGCCTCCGTATATCTCCCAAACGCCAACCAACCAAGATGCCTTAAGCACATTCTCCATGTTCTAGCACAGGTCCAAAAGGTCAGAGTCCTCCTAGCTGGGGACTTCAACATGGTCTGGGATCATAGAATAGCCAGGAAAACCTCCATTAAGTCTAAAGCGTTTTCCCCTGCCAAACGCTTAGCGTGTAAATTTTGACATTTAATGTCCTGCTCCGGCTTTTATGATATTTGGAGAGCCCTTCACCCAAAAGACCATGACTATACACACTTCTCACACCCTCACAGACTGTATTCTAGGCTAAATTACATATTTTCCACAGCGGATTCTCTAGACCTAGTTACACAGTCCAAGATATCCTTAAGTGCCTGGTCTGATCATGACCTAGTGCAAGCTGATATCCATTCCCCAAATACCTCATGTCCTAGAACTGCCTGGTGCCTACCCCACCACATTCTGGGAGATGTGCCTTTCAGAGAGGAGCTCCGCAGAAACATTATACACTACATACAAACCAATGATAACACGTCGGTTCGGGATGTCACCTTGTGGGGTGCCGAAAAAGCCACCATTAGGGGACTCCTGATCACCAAACAGGCACATCTTAGAAGGAAAGCTGGCCTTTCCCTCTCGCAAGCCCATATCAAACTGAGAAATTTAGAAGACCAAAATAGGCATGCTATGGACACCACTATCACATACCAAATAACCGCAGTTAGGAATCACATATCACAACTGGAACTTTGCAGAACACAACTCAACCTCACCAAGTTAAAACAAATGTTCTACTACAAGAGTAATAAAGCTGACACCTTGCTGGCCAATAAAATAAGGAATAGGGTGGGATCCTCACGCAATCACACTATACGAACTCCAGACTCCCTCCTCCAGATTCCGTCACAAATAGGCGGGGCATTTGGTGACTATTATTCTAAATTTAACAATATTGCTGCATCTGAATCACCCCGGTCAACCCCCCGAGATGGCATACACACCTACTTAGACGCCTTGTCACTCCCCACACTTAAAACTGAGCAGCGAGACTTCTTACACTCCCCCTTTGCAAAGTCTTTTAAGTCGCCGGGCCCAGATGGCTTCCCAGTCCATTTTTACAAAGTCTTTGCTAAGGAGCTCTCTGCCTTATTACTCAAGCTCTATAATCTAGCTAGAGAGGAAGGCTACTTCCAGAAAGAATTCCTAGAAGTCACCATAGTTACCATTTTAAAACCAAACAAGGACCCCTCCCTCTGCGCCAGCTATAGGCCGATCTCCTTGATTAATACCGATATAAAGTTTTATTCTAAGATCTTGGCTAACCGGCTCGCGAACCTGCTACCGTCCTTCATCAACCCGGACCAGGTGGGATTTGTTCCCCAAAGAGAGGGTCCAAATAACACTAGGAGGTTACTCAACATCCTTACCCTCTCCTCCCAGCTCAATAAGCCTCTCTCGGTCATCTCCCTGGATGCCGAGAAGGCTTTCGACTGAGTTAGGTGGCAGTATCTATGGGAGGTCCTTGAACGTTTCCGTTTCCCTAGTGATATGATAAATGCGATCAAAACTCTTTATTTGACTCCCACTGCTTCTGTGAGTGGTTTGTGTTTCCACTCCTCTCCCTTCCCCACAGCAAACGGACCTAGACAGGGCTGCCAGCTGTTGCCGCTACTGTTCGCATTGGCAATCGAACCTTTGGTGGAGCAAATAAGGTCGTTTCCTCGAAATCTAGGTGTCACTCTGTTTGGCACTTCACACAAAATTGCGTTATTTGCGGATGACGTCACACTCTTTTCGTCTGAACCCGCGCAGACCATCCGCAAACTTTTAGAGATTCTAACTTCCTTCCTTGCTCACTCCTATTACAAGCTAAATCTCTCGAAAACAGAGGTGTACACACAGGAGAAATGTATTCTGCACCTGGGAGTTCTACTGTCTAGTTGTCTCCCTCAGATAATCAAAGACAACTATCTCCCCCTTCTCTCCTTGCTTCATTCCCTAAAAAATGACTGGAACCTGTTGCATGTCTCCTGGCTCGGTAGGATAGCGGCACTGAAAATGTATTTTCTTCCCAGGCTCACCTATTTGTTCAGATGCCTTCCCATTAGGATCCCTAAGCATATCCTCTTACATTTCCAGAGTGGATTTACAAAATATATCCGGCAGGACAAACCCCCTAGAGTGGCTCACAGAATACTCCAGCTTCCTAAAATTTCTGGAGGCATTGCTTCACCGTCGGTTAAATTCTCCAACTCTAAATGGAGATCCATGGAGCAAGCTTCCTTACCCCATGCTATTCAGTTGTGAGACCTAGTCTGAACCCCGCCACACTGCCGCAGAGAACTGGGCTTGATCAACCCAGTTATCCGTGAATGTCTAGATTTTTTATATAAAATTAGACATCGCCCACACATAGCCCCGCATCCTTCCCCTATTACCTCTATGACGGGCCTTCTCTCGGGATTACAGGACTCTCTCCCTAATAAATGGACACAACTGGGTATTAACCTAGTTTCTCTGATCTCACCTTATTTGCCCTTCAAATTTCACAGAATAAAGAGTTACCTAAACAGCTGGGGATTCAGACCGAACCTCGCCCACCCGCTGACTCTTTAGGAGATTATCTGGGACCAGGGCGCCAGACTATATAGGCCTCTGTCCCTCAATTATTCTATACGCGGCGGATCCCAATCCCCTGAAGTCCCAGCCCATCTGGCGTGCTAGGAGTCGCTACTGGCGACACAAGTTCCCCCTCATTTTTGGGAGCGAGCCCTCTCTCTTACCCAGAAAGCCATACACTGCACAACGTTATATGAAACTTATTACAAGCTTTTATCCCATTGGTATTATGTCCCCACTAGATTGGCAAAAATGTTCCCGAGCGTGTCTCCAAGTGTTTGAGGTGCCAAGACCATTGAGGTAACGCACTGCATATCTGGTGGGAGTATCCCGTAATTAAGCCCCTATGGCAGCGATGCTTCTCAGTCCTATCCAATATGGGTATTCCTCTTCCTAAATTACCGTCCATAGCCTAATTACACATTTTACCCAAACACCTCTCATACATTTGTATATACCTATTTACGACTATCAAACACGCTATAGCATGTGCATGGAAGAAGGAGTCCCGTCCTAGTTGGCCCACAGTTTGCAACACCATGGCGTACATCTACACCATGGAGAAGGATATATTCTATAAACTTAACAACTCAGACTTGTTTGAACTCATCTGGGCTGACTGGAGGGAGAGATATGACACTGAGTGGAAACCCAAAATATTGACCCCTGACCTCTAGCCAGGGCTGGAGTTTTAGCCATGACCAACACTACAGAACATTACCTGACCCCTCCCCCCTCCTTTTCCCATTCCTTCCTACCTCCTAATATCAGTGAACATGATTAGTTGAGGACTATGAATCCTCTTTGCACTTTAATTTTACTCTTAAAGGGACAGTCTAGTCAAAATTAAACTTTCATGATTCAGATAGGGCATGCAATTTTAAACAACTTTCCAATTTACTTCTATTATCTCATTTGCTCAATTCTTTAGATATCCTTTGTTGAAGAAATAGCAATGCACATGTGTGAGCCAATCACACAAGGCCTCTATGTGCAGCAACCAATCAGCAGCTACTGAGCATATCTAGATATGCTTTTCAGCAAGGGATATCAAGAGAATGAAGCAAATTAGATAATAGAAGAGAATTAGAAAGTTGTTTAAAATGACATGCTCTTTCTAAATCATGAAAGAAAAAAATTGGGTTTCATGTCCCTTTAAGTTTCATCTTACTATTCAGTGAAACTAAATTGTTTTTTTTTCTGGATTACATTTTGGAGCACTATGTTTTCTTGTATCACACAGTTAGAGTTATTGACCATATTTGCAATATGGATGTTTTTAATTATTTGCCTGTATAATTCTTACTCTTCTTGTTGTATTTTGGTCATGATGTTCAATAAAGCTCTTTTGAAAATTATAAAAAAGCACTAATTTAGTTTCATTGTATTGTTAATGACATTGAAAATCATATAACCTTTTTTCTGCAAAAAAATTGTATTTTATGGAAAAATTATTGAAATTGCGCAGAAAAAAACTATTAAAAGAGCACATTAAAAATATAATAAAACCACACTACTGTAGATATGCAAAAAACATAATGAAATGCATACTTATAATAAAAAGTAAAATAGTTTTTCTTATTGGAAAATGAGTTTCTCTGCTTTTTAGCAGACTAAAAAGGGGATTCCATGGGATTAGCTGAAATCTCTCCACCAGGTCTGGCGTATCCTCTAAACATTTTCCCCCTGCAAATCTTGCTTTGTAATCACCCTTCGTCATTAATGAGATATTCTTTATTGTAATCGTTAACTTTCCACCACATAGAACAACTTCCACTGTCAAGGATACCGGCATCACAAAAATAATTTCAGAATGTTACATAACAAACAAATTAAAACAATAAAACTAAACAACTCCCATTATAAAATAGTCTATACTAACATATGCCAAAGAGTTCAGGAAAACTAAAATAAAATGAAAAAATTAGACATCCTGGTCTGCTTTGATATAATGAGACACAACCACGAGATAAAATATTTCACATGGGCATTCACGTCTATGTAAATCCTAAAGGAGTGCTTTAGGGAAAAAAATCCAGATGTTCCCATCCATTAGACAGCCGAGGTAAATCTCATTCCATCCAGCAACGTTAAGACAACAAAACAGACATGAGCATATTTGATAATTACTTAAATTCACAGAACACCTTTTGCAAACTTGTTCGAAAGTGCTTTTATGGTAATTACTGTTTATCCACATTGTTAGCTATAAGAGGTATTATGTATTAGGTTACTTAACACAACTATATGCGCCTTATGTACTATGGCCGGTATGGTCAGGGGTTTTTAAACTTGAAAACCAGTCTGCCTGGCTTTGGAGTGCACGGATAGGGGAGACTGTACATCCGCTGCCCATATGTATCATTACACACCCAATTGAGGGTGCAATGCCGCACCCTTCTTTCGCGTGACAAATTACATGAGAGAAGGGCATGTCAATCACCCTGAGTGGTGGAGAGTTTAAGAAGCGGTGAAGTGAGCCTCAATGAATTTCAGACATGGCCTTGCTTTAGCTACTAGACCACCTAACCAGCATCAATTTATCAAGCCCAGGCCTGCCATTTGTGCAGGGAGAGAGGGGCACCTGCACTGTTTGAGAAGGTGAAATGTACATCCTGTATTTCATTTATGAAGAAGTGTTTACGGTATCAGGAAGTTTAAGGTTATTCTTTATATAGGACACACTGAATGTATGAACATGGGTGACCATAAAGGATGCAATCCATACAGGGAGAGGAGAATAAGGGGGTCCAGGGCCCTACAAATGCTAAGAGTGGTCCCTGATTAATCCTATGGGGCCTATTTATCAAGCCGTCAACTGTGCTGCATTCAACGGCACCAATACGCTCCCCTGACATCGCCTAACATCGCTGCCGCGGACCTGAATATGCTCTCCATATTTAACAAAAAAGCTGTCAAAAAGCTGTGCACCAAGTACAGGGCGATGAGCAGGGGACTGTTGTTAACTAACAGTCATCGATTTTGCTGCTCTTCGGCTTTTTCCCAGCTTTATTTGTATACTGTCACTAAACACAGCCACTATACTAAACTGTTTAACCCCTATACCGCCACTCCCGGAGCCCACCGCAACTAAATAAAGTTATTAACCCCTAAACCGCCAGCCCCCCACATTGCCATAAACTAAATTAACCTATTAACCCCTAAACCTAAACAACCCGCTAACTTTATATTAAATATAAACTCATCCCTATCTTATTATAAATTTAAACTTACCTTTAAAATTAAATTAAACTATATTAAAATAAAAATTAATCTACCCTAACTATTATACTAAAATTACCTTAAACTATATTAAACTATTACAAAAGAAACTCAGCACACCTTCAAATGCAAAAAATACAGCTTAATTTTATTATAAAGTGCCTAAATACATATATAAAAAAGAATCCAAAACTTTCAGTCCATCCACACATGCAAAACACATTCATACATAAGACAATAACCAGATTCAACTCAGGCGTCCCTGGAAGAATCAATAAAAGGCTGTCAAAAAACTGCTGTTGTATATTTTAAGATGTATTTTGAAAAGTTCATTTCAATGTTGCAATAGACAGTCCTGTAGACATGCCGAACTTTCAAAATTGTATCCAATATATAATCTTCGATGCAATCTATGAGACAAAACAGCTATGAAAGTTTTGCTCTTTTAATTACCAACGTATCCTCTTAAGTGTGAGTTTTAGTTAGCATTTCAAGGGCTATAATAACCATAATTCTCTTATTCAAGGAACATCCTTTCATGACAAACATAAGCACATCAATATGTTAGTGCATATTTCAAAAAAGCAAAAGCTGTTACTTTGTCCAGCATATGTGTAAAAGTCAATCTGTGTTACCACTCAATACGCTCCAAGGCTTTTTAAAGTTCCCCTCTTCTAAACCACACTTGCGGTAGGGTAATGTTCAGCCTGAGTACAGATATATAGCAATTCTAACAGTTCATGTCACAATAAACATATGCGTAGAATATACAGCACCTCCCAGCACTAGTATGTTAATGAATTAGTGCGTCTCTAATAGAGTGAAAGCCGTGAACTAAATCAGCGTTTATATCGCCATTCATCTGTGTAAGCTGGTATTTTGTCTGAGTTAGTAGAGAAGCTGGCCAGTTAGAACATGCATGTTAATTGACTTATATGATACTTGCGGTTCCGTGTCCTTTCAGTCAGATGGAAATGCTCCCGACTTTTATCCACTCATGCGGACGGGAGAACCAGCACCACCTGTTTCGATCTTGTGTCCTGGTAAAACAACGGCTCTGTCTTGAATTGTTTGTCTTTAGCATCAAAGTCCTTGTATCGGAAAGCAGTTTAGTGGACAGCCCTTGCACTCCGACGCGCGTTTTCGGGACTCCTTGAAAAAGGGCGGAGTCCCGAAACGCGCGTCGGAGTGCAAGGGCTGTCCACTAAACTGCTTTCCGATACAAGGACTTTGATAGCTGTTTTGTCTCATAGATTGCATCGAAGATTATATATTAGATACAATTTTGAAAGTTCGGCATGTCTACAGGACTGTCTATTGCAACATTGAAATGAACTTTTCAAAATACATCTTAAAATATACAACAGCAGTTTTTGACAGCCTTTTATTGATTCTTCCAGGGACGCCTGAGTTGAATCTGGTTATTGTCTTATGTATGAACGTGTTTTGCATGTGTGGATGGACTGAAAGTTTTGGATTCTTTTTTATATATGTATTTAGGCACTTTATAATAAAATTAAGCTGTATTTTTTGCATTTGAAGGTGTGCTGAGTTTCTTTTGAAATATTTATATGGTAAATTTGGAGGTTTTACTATTCTCTTGCACCCTATATACAAATATAATCATTTTTCCATATTCAAATTGTTGATTATAGACAGAATGTTTTAGTGGTGCTGTGACTAGCTAAATAATTTTTTAGATTATATTAAACTATTAATTAATCTACCCTAACTATTATACTAAAATTACCTTAAACTATATTAAACTATTAATTAATCTACCCTAACTTTTAAACTAAAATTACATTAAACTACAAATTAAACTAACTATATTCTATATTTAAACACCTAACCCTATTTAAATAATTTAAATCTACACTAAAAAAATTACAAAGTTACAAAAAACTTACAACTAAGTTACCAAAAATAACAAGTTACACAAAAAAATAAACACTAAGTTACAAAAAATAAAAAAGAAATTATCAAAGATTTAAACTAATTACACCTAATCTAAGGGCCCTATGAAAATAAAAAAGCCCCCCCAAAATAAAAAAAACCCCTAGCCTACAATAGACTACAAATTGCCCTTAAAAGGGCCTTTTGCGGGGCATTGCCCCAAAGTAATCAGCTCTTTTACCTGTAAAAAAAAAATGCAAATACCCCCCCAACAGTAAAACCCACCACCCACACAACCAACGCCCAAAATAAAAAGCTATCTAAAAAAACCTAAGTCAGACCAGCGGATTGTATGTAGAAATTTGTATTTATAAGTACAAAATACAAAGCGTAATAGTTTTTTTTCTCCGTAAACTGGGCTGAATACGGATGTTCCATGGGCGTATATGGAATTGTCTCTCAAATCCCAGAGGAATTCTCTAAACATTTCTCAATGTCTTGCAAATGAAAATGTGACAAGCTTTTATTAACATACTCACAATACTTAATACCCTCCTAATAGACAGACACATGCATTTGAAAATATAGGCTTTCGCTGCTTTCAGACTCCCATTAATTCCTATGGCATCCGCCGCCTCAAGGGCGGCGGATTGAAAACCAGGTACACTGGTCCGGAATAGCGGCGAGCGTACCTGGTAGTTATTTGATAACTAGCAAAAGTAGTCAGATAGTGCCGAATTTGCATTCGGAACATCTGTAGTGACTTAAGCCTCGATCTGTGTCGGACTGAGACCGGCGGATCGTATGTTACGTCACAAAATTCTACTTCTACAATCTGTAGCCTTTGACAAATAAGGCGAATCAAGCTCTCCACAATTACGCTGCGGAATTCCAGCGTATTTGCGGTTGACGGCTTGATAAATAGGCCCCTATGGATCTAAATGCACTTACCACCGAAGTCCCCTATAGCAGGAAATGTCCTTTAAAAATGCCAAATTGGGTTTTTTTTTTTTTTTTTTTTTTTTTTTTTTTCCAAGTTTTTTTTTTTTTATTAGTAAAGATTTCTCAAATACAACAGTGACATATTAAATAATTTGGAGCACGTAGGCTCCTACAGAGAGTGTGGACAGATAAATTGGAACATTCAAAAATATGTCAGGTTAGAATGCGTTCCTAAAATGAAAAAGAAAACGAAATATAGCTCAAGTCAAATGGGGTGGGTAAATTGGGGTGGGGGGGAGGGAATGGGGAAAAGGGAACGGGAGGGTAATTGTTAGAGGCAGGGATTTGGTTCATATGCGGATGGTACATGGGGAGGGTTACCTAGTGTGTGATTACTCTAGTGTTCGGGGCCCAAGTAGTGGTGTGGTTAGATTGCCAATCTGCCCATACTAATTCAAATAGGTCTGAATTATTTAGAGAGGAAAAGATAGGTTTCTCCATATTATAGATATATGCCATATAGTTTAGAATGCATGACCATTTTGGGGGTGTCACAGTTTTCCATGCCTTGGCTATTGTCGCTTTAGTAGCTGTTAGCAAGTAGATTGCTAAATATGCTTGATGCTTAGGTAATTTAGTGATGCCTATGTGTAAGAGGGCATTAGAAGGAGTTATAGGAAGTGTTATGCCTAATCTCCCTAGCGTACGGAAGCATGTACTCCATAAGGGTTTTAACTTGGGGCATTCCCACCATATGTGTAAGGAGTCTCCTTTTTTGCCACAATTGCGCCAGCATAGGGGAGAGGCGGAGGCAAACATTTTATTAAGTCTCGCAGGGGTAAGGTACCAGTTCGTTAAGAGTTTGTAATATGTTTCAAAGAGTGTGACACAGTGTAGTGCTTTTTTAGTGAGGGAAATTACGTGTTGCCATACTTGTGGGGTCAGAGTCAGGTTCAGAACTGATTCCCAAGTGAGTAAGTGAGGAAGTTTGTTCTCAGGGTCTGTGTTTCCTATTAATGTGTAATGCATTGATAAAGGTCTGTGTAGTTTGTTGCCTTGTTGCCAAGTCGTTTCCCAGAGTGTACGAGGTCGTTGTAGCTCAGGTTGGAATCCCCAGCTAGTGAGAAAGCTCTTTAGTCTTGTGTATTCGTACGTCATGTACCTAGGTAAGTTGGAGCCTGCCTTTATTTCTGAGAGTGTCATGAAGCGCGGGGTTGGTGAGGTAACCCAAAGGTCAGCTACTGTTTGTATTCCAATTCTGGTCCAGCCATTAGGATGAGAGTCGGGTAAGCCTCGTAGGAGGCCTGTCAAGGGAGTAATAGGTGAAGGATGTGGGGCGATGTGTGGATAGTGTCTAAGCTTGTCCCACATGGCGAGGCATTCCCGTATTATGTTATTACTAATGTCTGTGGTACGCCTTAGGTGGGCCGAATCCAAATTAAGTCGGGCAAAAATATATGATTTGGGAGGGAGGCTTGTTCTATGGTTTTCCATTTACTAGGGGAGTCTTTAGCACCCCATTGTGAAATATGAGTGAGCATGGCTCCTTCATAATACCTAGTTATTGATGGGGAGGCTATACCTCCTCTACTAAGGGGGCTTTGAAGGATTTTGTGCGCCACTCTGGGGGGTTTGTGCTGCCATATATATTTTGTAAATTCACTCTGAAATTGGTGAAGGAGATATCCCGGGATACGGAGAGGGAGACATCTAAATAAATAAGTAATTTTAGGTAGAAAGGACATCTTAAGGGCTGTTAATCTACCTATCCATGAGATGTGAGTATAGTCCCATTTGTCTTTCAAAGTACGCAGTTCGGTTAAGAGAGGCAGGTAGTTGTCTTTGATCATCTGAGGGATATTATTCGATATCTTAACACCTAAGTGGGAGATGAAGTTATCGACGCAGTGTACTCTGTGTTGGACCTTGATGGTGTCAACTGTGTTCTGTGGGATTCCCCAGGTGTAGATTTCTGTTTTATCTAGATTTAATTTGTAGAGTGACATGTCTCCAAAGGAGTTTAAGATTTCTATTAGTCTCGGGAATGAAGATAGGGGGTCTGCCGAGAATATAGTAATGTCGTCTGCAAAGAGTGCAATCTTGTGAATTGTGCCATGTAGGCGAATGCCATCAATTTTTTTATCTTGTCTGATTTGTTCTGCTAGTGGCTTGATTGCCAGGGCAAAGAGTAGGGGTGAGAGTGGGCATCCTTGTCTGGTGCCATTAGATATTGGGAAGGGGGGTGAAACAAAGCCTAGGCCTCTAACTACCGCTGTGGGAGTGGAATAAAGGGCCTGAATCGCCTTGATAATTTGATCTGGGAAACCAAAAATTTTAAGAGTTTCCCATAGATAGGACCATCTAACACGGTCAAAAGCCTTCTCTGCATCCAATGAGATAACAGAGAATGGCCTATTTAGTCTGGTGGATTCGGTGCAGATGTTTAGGAGACGTCTAGTATTGTCTGGCCCCTCGCGGTGAGGGATAAATCCTACTTGGTCTAAGTTTATGAGGTTCGGGAGTAATTTAGAGATACGTGTAGCAAATAGTTTAGCATAAATTTTGATGTCTAAATTAATCAAGGAGATTGGCCTGTAATTGGAGCATAAGGATGGGTCTTTTTGGGGTTTAGGAATAGTAATCACCGTTGCTTCCAAAAATTCCTGACTAAACCTACCCTGTTCTCTAGCGTGGTTAAAAAATCTTAAGAGTAGTGGGGTTAATTCGTTTGTGTATGTTTTGTAGAAGGCTGCTGAGTAGCCATCTGGACCCGGAGTTTTAAAAGGTTTTAGATGCTTTATTACATGTTTGATTTCCTTAGAGGTGAAGGGGGATGAGAGTGTTTCTTGGTCGTCAGATGACAATGAGGGGAGCTTTAAGCTGCGAAGGAAGGAGCATATTTTGTCAACAGGAGTTAGTTTGTCGCTAGCATTTTTTTCTAGGTTATACAGGTTTGAGTAGAATTTCTCAAAACAAATACCAATGTCTGAGGGCTTACGGTATATCTGGTTCTCAAATTGGATCTGGTGAATTCTTGAGGTACTCGCTCTGTTTTTAAGTTTATTTGCTAGTAGTGTATCTGCTTTGTTACTCTTATGGTAAGAAATCTGTTTCAACTTAAATAAGTTTGCCTGGGTGCGTTTTAGTTCTAGTTGGTTAATATGGTTTTTAATCTGTATAATTTGAGCTGTGGTGTCATCTGAAGGTGTACTTCTATTTAGGAGTTCTAGTCGACGCAATTCAATATGGGATTTGGAAAGGGGTAGGCCAGATAGTTTTTTAAGATGAGCTTGTTGCTTAATTATGAGACCTCTAAAGGTGGCCTTTGCCGCTCCCCATAGTGTGTCGTCTCTGACCTGATTATTGTCATTAGTTTGGCAATAGAAGGTTATGTCTTTTCTCAAGGTTTCCTTAAATGCAGCATCCTGTAGGATGTCATGCGGGAGGCGCCATGAAGGCTTCACATTATGCCGCTCCGCTGAGCGGAGAGTTACTGAGATTAGGTCATGATCAGACCATGGGCATAGGGAGATGCTAGACTGTTTGACTAGGTCAAGGGTTTCTGCTGAACAAAAAACATAATCGAGTCTGGAGTATGTTTTATGAGGGAATGAGAAGTGAGTGTAGTCTCTATCTCTAGCATGAAGTGAACGCCATACGTCGAAGTAGCAGAAATGGGTAATTATTTGTCTGAACTTTTGGGAAAGTTGAGCAGGAGGGGCGGTGTGTTTTGTCCATGCAGTTCTTTTTCTGTCTAGTGCTGGATCCCAAGTCATGTTGAAGTCCCCTGCCAGTAAGACTCTGCCTATTTTTATCCGGTCAACTGTGTGTAGGATCCGTTTGAGGTATCTAGGCTGATGTGAGTTAGGTAGATAGATAGAAACTAAGGTATGATCAGTATGGTCCAGCTTACATGTTAAAATGAGAAATCTAGATTGGGGGTCTTTTAGAACTTGGATTGGTTCATAAGCTATTCTTTTATGGATTAGAATTGCCGTACCTCTGGCTTTTTTTGAAAAAGAGGTGTATTCGAGGACAGTGTAGTCTTTAGATATTGTGCAAGGAGGATTGTCTGACGACCAATGTGTTTCTTGAAGGAATGCTACGTCAGGGTTATGGAATTTAAGTGATCTAGCCAAAAGGCTACGTTTATGTGGGGAGTTTAGGCCTCGTACATTGTGGGTTAGTATTTTAAGGGGTGGCATAGAGAGGTATGGAGAGTAGGTCAGGTCTTTTAATACTGAGAGTTAGTGTAAGTGGGGAGGATAGGGGGAGGGAAATAGGCAACAGATAGTGTGAAGAAGTGTTAGCGAAAATAGTTCGCTATGGTGGAGCCCTAGTGTGGGCTGCCTGTGATGGGGGCGAGGAGCTAACAGAAGCAGGAGTCTTTGATATGGACCCTGCTCCGCAGTAAACATTGTAAATTAACTTGCTATTACATATGTGCAATACTTAAATTAAGATAACAACCTTAAACAACAATCTAACACATAACTTAATTGTACTATCTAATAGTAAACTTTTCAAGCTTTAACTCAGTCTCAGTTATGATCTGTTGGTGACAGATCAAACTTCTAAATCAAATAAAGTCTAGGTAAGTTCCGTTAAAGGCTACCAGGCGTGTTTTTACGGTGGGTTAGTTTTAGGTTTCTTTGGTTCTCTGCTCTTTAATGGTCCATTCGGGAGCCGAAGCTCTCAGCTTTGGGTGGGTTGGCTGTAGCGGTGGAGGCTGTTCCTGGTGTAGGCCCCATGTGGTCAGGAGAGCCATACCCTGAGGTATGGAGTTAATTGTGTGGCTCTGGTTGTTTCTGGTGACCACTAGGTTTGTAGGGTGGCCCCATCTGTATTTAATGTTGGCCTTCCTGAGCGTCAGAGTAATTTGTTGGAAGGTTTTACGGTACTGTAGGGTATGAGTTGAAAGATCAGGTAGGAGTTGAACATCCTTGAATTTTTCTGGCATAGGCGGTCTTTTGAAGGCTGCTTGCATAAGTTTGTCTTTATATATGTAGCTGTGGAAGCAGACAATTACATCTCTTGGTTTGTCGGCTGGAGTAAGTCGTGATCTTAAAGCTCTATGGGCTCTCTCCATTGTATCAGTATATCCATCTGGGGTGCCCACGAGTACTGTAAAGAGTTCCTTTAGGTAGGGTTGGAGATGAGTATTTTCTACGGTTTCTGGAATACCCCTAAACCGGATATTATTTCTGCGAGATCTGTCTTCGATGTCTGCCATTTTAAATTCAAGTTGAGTCATCTGATCTGCTAGGGTTTCAGAGTAAGTGAGCAGGTTTGATTGATCTACTGCTAGATCATCCTGTTTCCGCTCTAGTGCTTCAACTCTTTCTCCAATCTCTGAGATTTCCTTTTTCAGTTCCGCAGAAGACCGTTGAATTTCCTGGGTGATAGAGCGCGTTTGACTGGCCAACATATGCTGTAGGGTAGCCTTAGTAATGTAATGATGTGATGGCGCTTCTGAGCGCACGCTGGAATGAGATTCAGCATCGATCGACTCAGGGTCGCTCATCTCTTCGTTGGTGACAGGGTTAGATTCCTTTCCTGATTGAGTAAAGTGGTCATAAACAGTCTTCTGAGTGGTAGTGGAGGGTTTCCCCTGACGCCTGGGCCCGTGGGGCATTGTATTAAGACTGTTAGGTATGCCTGAAGGTTAAAGATTAGCACCAACCTTCTCTTATAAAGCACTCTGAAAACAATCTGAAAAGTATAAAGCACCGTACAGTAAAGTTTACTAGGTCTGATATGTATTGCTAGACTGCGGAGCAGGGGTCAATAACACCTTCTATATTTATGACATTTTGTTACAACATCAAATAATAGGTAATAATTGAACCCTTCGATCTCAACATATAAATACAGGTATGTGAGTCTCTGGCACCCCAGGGAGTGGTGGGATACGACTATATAGAAGGGAAAAAGGAGAGGGGAAGTGACCAGCCCAGACTGGCTGGACCGGAAAGGGAGAGGTGCCAGAAAGAATTAACAGACAGTGTAACTCAGTGGGATATTGAGCAGGGGTGGATAGAATACCTTGCAATTAAATCTTTAAATTGTTAGTTTAGGAGTGTAGGTGAAGGTGATGTTCTTCTGGATATAAGATTCCAGAAGGTATGCTACAGTAGGGGAAGTGCGGTGTGGGGAGATCAGGCTATGTGTAGTGAGTGTGCTTGCTGCTACGTATCAGTGTATGTGTGGCTAGGGGAGCGCGTCAATATATGCGTCTATATGTATGCGCTTCGGGGGGTAAGTGTTGGCTAGACTACTTGGTAGCTTTAGGTAAATATATATGTTAGGCTAGGGCACTAGAACCTTTAGTGAAAGACTAGTGTTTTTTAGCCTGGCTGTCAGTACATCATATCAATGAGGAGTTACACTAACATTTATCGTGATACACTTAAATACCTGTGAAAGAAAAATGTATGATTAAGGATATATTGGCAATATTATAGTAAGTAGGACCTGTGGGTAAAAATAAGTGTTAGACAGATATAGTAAGTAAAAAACACTCCACTCTGGGCTGAGAGCTCAGAGACACATAAGCTGACGCAGCAGCAATAATATAACACAGTAATGCTGCAGGTTATTGTGAGAAGATAATTTCCACAGTCTATCTGAGGCTGTGCTGCATATATGTAAAAGCTGATAGAAGGCAGCTTCAGGTAAAGCGATTGGTGATGCCCCTGAGAGATTCCAGTTGGGGAATATTTGGATGCCTAGAGCTCCTCTCTTAGATGGTACACTGAGGAGCCTCTAATAGCTCGAACTTTAAGGAACTGCTCCCAGGGTCACTGGTAATCTCAAGGTATGTGAGATGAAAATGTCCCAGAAAAGTACACTCTAAGTGCTTAGGTGGCTAATAGGATGCCTTTCAAACTTTCCCCCTTAAACTAGTAAGAGTGGCTTCACGGTAAATACCAATCCAATAGTTATGTGGGTAAACCTCTATATATATGTCCTAAGGGTATTCTCACCCCTTTAGCGCTGTGATAGAGCTCTATAGTTTCTCCATATAGTACAAGATGTTGCACAGCACATGAACACAGTAGTTTACATATATATATAGAAAATATTGATTGCAGCTGCAGTTTATTGTGAGATTAGTGAGAGCAATATCCAGAACACAACAGTAGCAATATAACTTTATCAGGCTGAATCTTGTGTGAGACCGCTGCAGGGGGTGGATGTATATCTGGGATTGCTATGTCACAGATAGTCTTTGCACTATGGTATCAGTAGTATCAGGCTCAGTGGGCCCATTTATGGGAGCAGCCCATGAGCAAATGTAAGTTTAAGTATAAGTCACCTCAGGTTGGTAATGTATACCGTTGACTTAATGGGGCCTCCTGTTAGTGGCAAGTTATATCTCTGGTGTGGCTCGTAAAACCCAGCTATGGGACTAGTGGGAGAAGGATAGGAGGGAGTGTCTAGTAGGCTGAAAGGGTGTCCTCAAAGATGTGCAGCAAAGTGGCAAGGTGTAGGTTTAGAACTCTAAGAACTATAAGATCAATACCTGTATGTCCGCATGGGCCCTGCTATTATATCCAGTTCTTGTAGGCACAGGGTCTCTCCGTTGCTGTCTGGATGCCGCTTTCATATGCCGCACAGTTAGGCACCCGTGGGGGTGAGGAACTAGCAGCGCTCCTCCAGATAGACTCTATTCGGACCAAGTCGGAGCTAAGTGAGGAAGCAAGGCCCCAAGATGGCGCAGGTTCGCGCCTTTTCCAGAGGATAGCGCAACAGGTAGGCCTGGTTACTATTTTTGTGGGAACCGGGAGCCGCGGCCTCTACACTTCCCTCTCCAATCAGGAAAGTGGCTGTCCTCCCGTTGCTGTGCTGATCTTCAGAGTCCTTCGGCTACTGCAGGTTAGGATGTCCAGTACCGGCCTCTTCTGGACAGATGTCCCGGCCTCTGGGTGCGCGCTCCGGAGCGGATCCCCGACCCTCCGGAGCAGAATGACAGACAGTTGAGTGGTAGTTGGTGATAGCTGGGGGAAGTAGTTTCTGTGTCTCCGGAGCGGAGCCCCGACCCTCCGGAGATAAGGACTCGCAGTAGGTAGTAGCGAAGAGTGGCCTCAGTGTCCACCTCACCTCCGGCGGCTCTTCTCCCGCAATCAGGCAGGGTTCTCCAACAAACAGTAGGTGCACAGTTAAGGGATTCCCCGGAGCGGAGCCCCGACCCTCCGGAGAACTGGCTCCCTTGTCAGTGTCGTCCGCAGCCTCTTTTAGGTAGGTCCCGCTGTAAGCAGATACAGGAATAGTAGGAAACTGACTGATTTTATGAAGTTAGTCTCATCAATCTCCAGATGCAAGGGAGAGTCTAGCTTAGCTTAAAAGTAGTGCTTAGGCTGATTTTCAGCAGTATATTCACTATTAAACCCTGTTTTGTCAGTATTTCAGAGCAGAGCTCCTCTCATACACGTCTGCTCAGTTCAGCGGTTAGCTCCGCCCCCCCAAATTGGGTTTTTAATATGTTCTTGGTGTTGAAATTGAAAAAAAGCACAAAATTCCTTTATAAAGCATTTTAAAAAAGTGTTTTCTCATTGCTGGGTATACTGCCGTTGCATTGTTCCCATACAAAGGGGAGGGTTCATTGCACAAATTGGTTGTACATTTAACATGTTCCCTTGTTTATTCTCAGTAATGCCATCAAATTAAATGATTTTTAACTTTTAATCTTGGGGAGCTTAAATCAATACTGAATTTTTAATTTTCCGAAACACATCTAAAATGTTTGTTTTATTTTTTGAAGCATGGTAAAGTTAAAATTAAGGGGCCGATTATCTAAACGTCTTTGGGCTGGCGAGAATATTTACTCTTTACCCTAAAAACAGGGTGTCTCACTAAGGGGCGTATATTGCATTTTCATAAAGGAAGGAGATGCATACAGTACAAAAGTGCACAATTAAATTTGTAATTTAAAAATCATACATAATTAATGAATAATTGAACCATTTAACATAAAAATATTCAGGAATAACTTGTATTGCTAAGGTGAATCAAAAAAACAAAAATTAAATGTTATGAAAAACGTAAAATTTGTATCTAAATTACACAGAAATAAATCATATTAAATATACACAGTGTAAGTCGTTATTTAAGTGCACTGGATCTGCAAAAAACACGTAGAAATTTGTATTTATAAGTACAAAATACAAAGCGTAATAGTTTTTTTTCTCCGTAAAATGGGCTGAATACGGATGTTCCATTGGCGAATATGGAACTGTCGCTCAAATCCCAGAGGAATTCTCTAAACATTTCTCACTGTTTTGTCTCGCTAATGAAAATGTGGCGAGCTTTTATTAACATACTCAAAATACTTAGGCCTCGATGATTGAAAGTTCGTAATTTGCGGCGAGAAATGTGTATTTCTGACTCGCAACTCTCGCAAATTTCACGCCTTGCGTAATGATCGTATAAAGTGGGCAGTCCATTGTAAACAATACGTTACGCGATAAGCTGTCCATAGTAAACTATAGACTTCGCCTCCTTATATCATTTCACGAACCTCGAAATGGGTTTCCATATATCATTGCGTCGCTTCGTAATTTTAATGATTCACTTTATTTCAGTTTGTGTTTGCATATTTCAAAATGTAAAACTACAGTTATAGTATATTGTCTAAATACGTTATATCGTATTATTTTTAAAATGAAATAAATATTGTAAATAATGTTATTCATGTTATTTCGCCAAAGGATGTCTGGCGAGATATGTATGTGAGTTGAATGTGCGATTCGTATGGCGTATGTTTTTATATCATCGTAACATATCTGTGAAACTTGCGAGATTTACTCAGGTTACGCCCATGGAACGCCCATCTTACGCCCTCTCCTTCGCAATGAAACTCTCCTTCGCAATGAATTCTGCTTTTACTGTTCTGGTTATATTTTGTTATTCTTTTTTATTGAAATCGTACAATAAATATTTTTACGCTCTTTATTTAGATATTTTCACTCATTTGTCTTATTACGAAATTGCGTATATGTTTTAAACAATGTTCAATGTGCAATATTTGTTAACCAATCATATTTATTGTTATATTATTTCTGTTACCATAATACTTTGCAATACATTTATGTACGCATATTTATGAGTACTTCCTTAATATTCTCCAATCACAGCGTATTTTACATTTTACTCTGGTTACATGTATATTTATATAGATATCATATTTTATTCTGTGAGGCAGTTGATGAGATATTTAAAACTGTATAATTACATTGCATTGCATTGCTTTACTTATGAATGCAATTGTATTAATTTTCTTTTTATTTCAAAATAAACAGAAGTCAGAAATAATACATGAGTTTTGGACATTTAATATTTATAATATACAAATCTGAATTTCTAAGTTCAAAGTTCATAATACAATTGATCAATAGACACTTTTTAAAAAAATTACGAATACAGAATTACACATACGAAGTGGGTATTTAACATTACGCAAACCAAAAAAACCATTCGCAGCGTATGTCGAATGACGAAAAAACGCCCATTTCGAATACATACACGCAATCAATTTCGAACACTTTCATTCATTCCGATATTATATTCGCACTCCTGTGCGAACATCTTTACATCATATCATTTTAAAAACCAGCTTTCAATCATCGAGGCCTCAGAGGCCTATCTATCAAGCTCCGAAAGGAGCCTGACGGCCCGTGTTTCTTCAGACTCGCCAGAAACAGCAGTTATGAAGCAGCGGTCACAAAGACCGCTGCTCCATAACCCTGTCCGCCTGCTCTGAGCACGCGTTCAGGAATCGCCAGAAATCAACCCGACCGAGTACGATCGGGGTGATTGACACCCCCCTGCTGGCTGGCGATTAGCCGCGAGTCTGCAGGGGGCGGCGTTGCACCAGCAGCTCTTGTGAGCTGCTGGTGCAATGCTGAATACTGAGAGCGTATTGCTCTCCGCATTCAGCGAGGTCTTGCGGACCTGATCCGCAGTGTCGGATCAGGTCAGCAAGACCTTTCTTAAATAGAGGCCTTAATACCCTCCTCATAGACAGACACATGCATTTGAAAATATAGGCAATTGTAAGATGCTATAAGTAGAAAGCAGTGTAATGTGATTTATATTAGCTACAGGATTTAATTTTTAAAGTGCGCCCCCTTCTCACTGCTAACTTCGCCCTACACAGCTAAGTTTACCTTTCCAGTGAGCTCTATTAATTTAAATAGGAGACATCTCGCCACTCACAGGAACTGCCCCTTTTTAAAAATAATTCCACCAGGGCATCCCCTGTGATGGTCGGCGTGAAGAACCACGTCTGATCTGGCGAGGAATAGATAATCGGCACATAGGTATTTATGATTCAGATAGCGCATGCAATTTTTTTTTTACCAATGTACTTATTTTTTTCAAATCATCTTTGTTCTTTTGCTATCCTTTGTTGAAGAGTAAACATATTGTTAGCTCATAGGAGCTCAGGAGCATACACACGTCTATACTATACTAGTGTTATATATAGTTGCAAACACTATTGCTATAGACCGCTATAGAAATGTGCAAGCTCCTGAACTCCAATGAGACTACCTAAGTTTACTATTCAACAAAGGGTGCCAAGAAAACCAAATTAATTTGATAATATAAGTGAATTGGAAAGTTGTTTAAAAATATGTTCTATCTTAAAGGATTACTTTCTGTTATAATTTTTAAGCTAAACAACTAACATATTAAAGTTAATAAACATTAATTAAAACCTACTGACCTATATTTTCTCCAAAACGAAGTTTCATAACGTTCTAAAAGTTATATATTTTATTCGCCGCTGATGTCACGTTATCCTGCCCACGATTTTCAGCACTGCATGTTCAAAATACTTAAACCAATAACTTTGTGTTTAAAGCGCCATTTTGAAACCTAGGTATTGTAAACGGATTGGTACAGAGCAAAGAATACCCACAGAGTGGGTTTGGAAAACAATTAAATTTGCAGACAAGATTTCTGATATACGGTAGAGATATGTTAATGAAATGCTATTGATAAAAAGCGTATTTGGGGTAGTTAGTAACAGGCATAGAAAATATTTACTTACAGTGGCACTTTAAAGATAGAGGTTTAATTTTGATTTTACTATCCCTTTAAATCAACATGACCTTTGATAAATATGTGTAAACGTGAAACGTGTTAAGGGAGGGCTAGCTAAGTAGCGAGTCAACTAATTGTACTTGTAACATAAGAATACATTGTTTCAATTGGGATGAAACAAGCATTCAGGGCTCATTTCCATTGAGCTGTAATTAGGTTTGTGCTAGGACCCAACTCGAAAAATATGCTGTTAGAAGCATTTTTCGTTTAGCGACTGCTTCCGTTGACTCGTTATACCTTAATATCGGCAGAAATATTAGAAACCATTAAGTGATAACTTATACAAACTTCAAATGAAAGCGCAAACCGTTACTACACTGTCGGAAGCTGTTGATACATTGAAAAATATTACACCCAGCTCAACTACATGTAAAAGAGGAAAAAAATGCTTTTTGAGACCTATTTCCCATTGAAAATTTAAATAAATTCAAATAATGCAAGTGTTTCAAAATTGTTGTCCCATGTATACGGAAATATCAGTATGTATTTACAAATAAAAATATATGCAAGAACATATTTACAAAATTCAAACTAGACCTATGCCTAGGGTAGCAATACATATTACATACCTGTATATTAATAAAGTGGAAAATATAATTATAATAAAAAATAGTATTTGCTTATAGTTAAAAAAGATGTATTCTAAATAAGTGTATTTTTGTTTTTGCTTCTCTTTAAAGGTGATCACAGGTAAGAAGCACAGACATTAAACATAAATTCTGTAGTGTAAGGTTGGGTTAACATAGCAACTAATTGTTTTTCAAGAAATCCGACGCCAGATGGAAGCGATAACACAACGTTAACTTACAGCTACATAACCAGGGCATTTCAATGTAAACCTGGTACTAAAATTGAGCCGTAAACTACTTTTAGCTGTCGGCCACTTCAGTAGCTTACGGCTCCATTTTTTTACGGCTCAATAGAAATGCGCCATCAGTTAACTGACAGAGCTACTGTTATTACCTATGATATTGCTGTTATTTAACCCTGACTTATGTCTAGTCCTACAGAAAGGAGACATTAGATATCATTTTTTATATTTATACTTAAAAATAATATATGATCTAGGAAGCCCAATTATAAAAACATGCATGTTTGGTATAAGGTCTAATGATTATATGATGTTTTTAAAGTTGCACACCCATATTTGATTTTATGGTGTTTCATTATGAATAAAGTTTCTACTTTTGAATTCACATACGTATACACTATCAATATTAGATAATTTAACCTCTTAAGGACATATGACGGAATTTTTCCGTCATAAAACAATTGAGCAAACTGAAAGCTACGTCCTTAAAGGGTTAAGGAACAATTGTGTATTACAAGTGTATTCTGTGTTTAGTCAGTGTCAATACTGATTTGTAACCCCAGTACAATTAATACACAGCACCTTATATACTTTGCACAATTTAATGGTTGAATAATACAAGAGGCAGTTCCTTTTTGTGAATTTTAAGTAGCGCCATTGGTTTTCAAAACTATTTTTGTTCAAATGTTATCAACCATAACTGCTGAGCCTGATCACTGCATATAATATTCTGCTTATATGGTTGCCATGACATTTTCTATTAAGAATGTGTGTAATTCAGCCGAATGTAATCCATTGCAGTATGACTTGTTATCTCTGAAAAGGTTAAATCCAGAGAAATTAACAGTTGCTTGCGCAGCCGATGTTAATAACAGATGACAAATGCCGCAAGCTACACAAGTAAAAAAGCAATACATTTTGTTATGGGTCACTGGCAAAAAAATATTGCCAGATCAAAAGAAAAGTATCAGCTTACCCAAATTAAAACTGTTTCATTTAAAAAATAAACTAGACTGAAAAAGGTTTTTTGCTTTTTTTCTTTCTTAATAGTTTCTTGATCCTGTTTATCACTTACACACTAACATATTGGTTACAAATATGTTTTTGATGTATTGGTTTTATCTATAGAGGTTACTAGTGTCTTTAGTAACGTAATAAACTTTGAAAGCTATTAGCACGAGTCATATAGATATTCCCTCTGGGATCAGACACTGTGACACAAATGATGTAGATCAGCAGGTGCTGAATGGCAGTTTTTAGTGGTTACATCAATGCAGCTATTTTTATGATTGGAATTTATCTGCAAATTGCAATAATTGCTACTGTGGATTGTCCCATTGTATCATTCCCAGCAAAGAATATCAACAGAAATACTCAGGTCCAGATTACAAGTGGAGCGCAATGCGACCACAAGCTCGCGTTCACATTGCTAGGAAGCATTGCGCTCAAGAGAGTGTGCTTCCATAGGTTCCAATGGGAGCCTTGTTCTGATGCAATCAGGCACAGCATGAGAACTAGTACAGCGAAGGGGAACAAAATGTAAAAATATATTTATATGACTATATACATATATTTTTATGTGTTAATATGTGTATATACACATATTAACACATAAATATAGATGTATATAAGAATATTGATATATATTTACAGGGAACTCATAGTTCCTAGAGATCCCATGTAAATGCACTTTTTTGTGCCGGTTTTCTTTCACCCCACACCCGCCAACTTTAACCCCCAAAAGATGCTTAGTGCAGTGTTGAAAAAAATGCTAACTTTTTTTAATAAAAAAAAAAACTATAATATACTTTATTTTACTGGAATTTGGGGCACTTTTTGAAAATTAACCAGAGATCGTGGTAGCAATAACCAGCCACTTGTAATGGATGGTTATTTATGGAGCAACCGCAAACAGCAAATTTATAAATTAGCGTTCCAATGGGCTAAATTCATAGAAGATTTTAAGGTTGCTCAGGAACTTTATTGTGAAGGCAATAACATGTCCGACATTCATTCAGTCTCATTTCACCAATCTCTCAGGGCATATCAATGGTGGGCGTTTCTATGGTTACGCCCAATACATCAAATCTTGCACATGAAACAAGAACCTATTGCTAATCAATTACAACTGCAACAACTTTGTCAGAAAAACATGTCAGAAAAAGGTAAATGTCTGTAAGTGTAGAATATTTTATAGAGGGTGTATTTGTATAATTCATCTGTTTTGTAAGGTTTTAATGGTTTAATGGTTTAATGGTTTTAATGGTGTTCTTGCAATGTTTCTTTTAAGGGAACTTGTTCTAAGTTATGGAAAGGGAAACGTTATGAGATGGGTGCGGATGCAATCACTATAATGTAGTCGAACTTGTAGCTCAGTTATGACAAGGGTTGGCTACAGATCATTTTTAATTCAATACATTTTTAGTCAAAATGCTGCAGCAACTTAAGATATTAGTTTCATACATTAATGATTAAGTCTTTCAATTTCCAGCTAATGATAGGGTTTGATTTTAACATACAAAATGAATTAAATTTTAATTGCAACGTCGCCCCCTGCAGACTCGCGGCCAATCGTCCGCCAGCAGGGGGTGTCAATCAACCCGATCGTACTCAATCGGGTTGAATTTCCGATAGAGAATACAATTTTAAACAACATTCCAATTCACTTCTATTATCTAATATGCTTCATTCTTTAGATATCCTTTCTTGAAGAAACAGGAATGCACATGGGTGAGCCAATTACACGAGAAATCTATGTGCAGCCACCAATCAGCAGCTACTGAGCCTATTTGGAAACTTTGAACAACTTTCCAGTAAAATGGAAAGTTGTTCAAAAGTGAATGCTCTTTGGGTTTAATGTCCCTTTAAGCTACTGTCCAGCTGCAGGTTGGAAAAAAAAACCAATAACCAATCATCGATGCTACTGTCATGCTTTGCTTTACTGTGATCTCATGAGATTTTACTGAAATCTTGCAAGATTTAATGGTAAACTTTTTAAACTGAATAGAGAAATAACATGACTGTACCTGCACATGCCAGATGTACACTCCCTTGCAAGTCCTGGGGCTAACATCCTGATTGGCTGCTAAAAATCCCTTTACAATGGAATGTGGCTACTGAGGAAATGTTGAAATAAAATATCTTCCTTTTTTACATAAAGATGTTCAGGTGATATTTTCTAGTCAGCTTTTTACAGCTTTGCTACATCACTGTAAAGTGCTTCAGCATTTGGGTACCATGTACACCTCTGCTCTGATTATTTTCTCTAGCTGTCACATATTCTATATTGTTCTATCATACTTTCACTCCTAGATTTGATCTTGGCCACCAGCTATTTTCAGAGCCGGATTTTTTCTTGTGAAAGTGCCACTCACTATGATCTGGATTTGCACAGATCTTAGTGTGTTGCAATGTCACAAGTAGAAATCCAGCACCGAAGATGGTCGAATGGCGCTACTGGCCACCATCTTTAGCATTAGTTTTCTTCTGAATACACAAATGCACATGCCTATCAAACACATAATTAAAATCATCTCCAGATCAACAATGTGTTACTGGGATTAAGCTGAAAACATCTGGTGAGCCAATGAAAACAGACAAGTATATTGAACACTCCTTTGCATATCGCACTTTATATTAACCATTGCATTATCTGCTATAACACAAAAATTTTTTTTTAACTTTAATGAATTAACCACTTGCAGCTACAATATTTAAGGTTTCACTTAGGGCACATCTTTATTTATTTATATACATACTATCTGGAAAATCAGCAATAATATCTGCAACCATTATTTATTTTACACAAATACAGCACCTTATTTCATATACTTTTAAAGATTTTATATTTATATTTAGAATCAAGAGATATCCACATTTTTTGCGCTTTTAATAATATGTTTATTGCACTTGTCTAATTCTTTGGAATTTACACATTCAGACTTCTTCACTTATTCCTTCAGCTATTGTTAGCCCCATCACTTTATCACTCTAATACTAATAAGCATAGTGTCTCTAATCATTTTAGATTAATACATAATAAAGACCCTTCAGACCTTAGGATTAGAGTCCTAGAGCAAATAAAACCAGGTCCCTGTGCTAATAGGAGACTCTTACCCCGAAAGGGTTGAATATAGATGTAGACCTGCAAGCGTTTATGAATTAATTGTTTAGTATAGTTATTTCTGCAAGTTCAGTTAGAGATTTCGATACTATAGTTTATGTTCGTTATTTGATATAGTATAGCATCATTTGTGTGCTTTTTTCTATGTATATCTTTTATCTACTGATTTAATTGTAGAAAGTTTTATATGAGATATGAATGTTCTTTTATTTCATTGATGCATAGGGGGGTAGTTATCAAGCCGTCTACTTTTCTGGCTTCGCCGGCCCAATACGTCCGCCTAAGCTCGCCTACCTTCGCCGCCGCGGACCTTGAATACGTTCGCCTAAGTTATCAAATAAAGCTGTCAAAAAGCCGCGGGGCGATGAGCAGCGGACTGTGACAGTTATCACTCATCCGATCTCGCTGCCCTTCGGCTTTTTCCCAGCTTTATTGCTAGCCTGTCACTAAGCACTCACACTAACTACACTGCTCTACCCCCTATACCGGCGCCCCCGGAGCCCCCCGCAACTAAATAAAGTTACTAACCCCTAAACCGCCGCTCCTAGACCCTGCCGCAACTCTTATAAATGTATTAACCCCTAAACCGCCGCTCCCGGACACCGCTGCCACCTACATTATACCTAGTAACCCCTATCCTGCCCCCCCTATACCGTCGCCCTCTATTATAAAATTATTAACCCCTATCCTGCTGATCCCGCACCTCTCCGCAACTAAATAAATAGTTTAACCCCTAAACCGCCGCTCCATGAACCCGCCGCAACCTATAATAAATTTATTAACCCCTATCCTGCCCCCCACTACGCCGCCGCCGCCACTGTAATAAAATGATTAACCCCTAAACCTAACCCTAACCCTAACGCCCCCTAACTTAAATATTAATTAAATAAATCTAAATAAATTAACTCTTATTAACTAAATGAATCCTATTTAAAACTAAATACTTACCTTTAAAATAAACCCTAATATAGCTACAATATAAATAATAATTATATTCTAGCTATCTTAGGATTTATATTTATTTTACAGGTACCTTTCAATTTATTTTAACCAGGTACAATAACTATTAAATAGTTATTAACTATTTAATAGCTTACCTAGCTAAAATAAAGAGAAATGTACCTGTGAAATAAATCCTAACCTAAGTTACAATTACACCTAACACTACACTATACTTTAATAAATTATTCCTATTTAAAAATAAATACTTACCTGTAAAATAAACCCTAAGATAGCTACAATGTAATTAATACTTATATTATAGCTATTTTTGGATTTATATTTATTTTACAGGTAACTTTGTATTTATTTTAGCTAGTTAGAATAGTTATTAAATAGTTATTAACTATTTAATAACTACCTAGCTAAAAGAAATACAAAATTACCTGTAAAATAAATCCTAACTTAAGTTACAATTAAACCTAATACTACACTATCATTAAATTAACTAAATAAACTACCTACAAAGAACTACAATGAAATACAATTACATAAACTAACTAAAGTACAAAAAATAAAAAAAGCTAAGTTACAAAAAATAAAAAATTAAGTTACAAACATGTTAAAAATATTACAACAATTTTAAGCTACTTACACCTAATCTAAGCCCCCTAATAAAATAACAAACCCCCCCAAAATAAAAAAAATCCCTACCCTATTCTAAATTACATAAATTTCAATGCTCTTTTACCTTACCAGCCCTTAAAAGGGCCATTTGTGGGGGCATGCCCCAAAAAGTTCAGCTCTTTTGCCTGTAAAATAAAAATACAACCCCCCCCCAACATTAAAACCCACCACCCACATACCCCTAATCTAACCCAAACCCCCCTTACAAAAACCTAACACTAATCCCCTGAAGATCATCCTACCTTGAGTCGTCTTCACTCAGCCGAGCCACCGATGGAACTGAAGAGGGCATCCGGAACGGAAGAAGTTAATCCTCCAAGCGGCGCTGAAGAAATCTTCCATCCGATGAAGTCATCATCCAGGCGGCGCTGAAGAAGTCTTCGATCCGGCCGATGTCATCTTCAAAGAGGCGCTGAAGAGGTCTTCTATCCGGGCGAAGTCATCTTCCAAGCCGGGTCTTGAATCTTCCTTCCGCCGACGCGGAACCACCTTCTTCACCGACGGACTACGACGAATGACGGCTCCTTTAAGGGACGTCATCCAAGATGGCGTCCCCTCAATTCCGATTGGCTGATAGGATTCTATCAGCCAATCGGAATTAAGGTAGGAAAATCTGATTGGCTGATGGAATCAGCCAATCAGATTCAAGTTCAATCCGATTGGCTGATCCAATCAGCCAATCAGATTGAGCTCGCATTCTATTGGCTGATCGGAACAGCCAATAGAATGCGAGCTCAATCTGATTGGCTGATTGGATCAGCCAATCGGATTGAACTTGAATCTGATTGGCTGATTCCATCAGCCAATCAGATTTTCCTACCTTAATTCCGATTGGCTGATAGAATCCTATCAGCCAATCGGAATTGAGGGGACGCCATCTTGGATGACGTCCCTTAAAGGAGCCGTCATTCGTCGTAGTCCGTCGGTGAAGAAGGTGGTTCCGCGTCGGCGGAAGGAAGATTCAAGACCCGGCTTGGAAGATGACTTCGCCCGGATAGAAGACCTCTTCAGCGCCTCTTTGAAGATGACATCGGCCGGATCGAAGACTTCTTCAGCGCCGCCTGGATGATGACTTCATCGGATGGAAGATTTCTTCAGCGCCGCTTGGAGGATTAACTTCTTCCGTTCCGGATGCCCTCTTCAGTTCCATCGGTGGCTCGGCTGAGTGAAGACGA
This sequence comes from Bombina bombina, assembly GCF_027579735.1. Classification (NCBI taxonomy): domain Eukaryota; kingdom Metazoa; phylum Chordata; class Amphibia; order Anura; family Bombinatoridae; genus Bombina; species Bombina bombina. The sequence continues at coordinate 1,174,641,977 of NC_069502.1, read as the reverse complement.
CTCAAGGTAGGATGATCTTCAGGGGATTAGTGTTAGGTTTTTGTAAGGGGGGTTTGGGTTAGATTAGGGGTATGTGGGTGGTGGGTTTTAATGTTGGGGGGGGTTGTATTTTTATTTTACAGGCAAAAGAGCTGAACTTTTTGGGGCATGCCCCCACAAATGGCCCTTTTAAGGGCTGGTAAGGTAAAAGAGCATTGAAATTTATGTAATTTAGAATAGGGTAGGGATTTTTTTTATTTTGGGGGGGTTTGTTATTTTATTAGGGGGCTTAGATTAGGTGTAAGTAGCTTAAAATTGTTGTAATATTTTTAACATGTTTGTAACTTAATTTTTTATTTTTTGTAACTTAGCTTTTTTTATTTTTTGTACTTTAGTTAGTTTATGTAATTGTATTTCATTGTAGTTCTTTGTAGGTAGTTTATTTAGTTAATTTAATGATAGTGTAGTATTAGGTTTAATTGTAACTTAAGTTAGGATTTATTTTACAGGTAATTTTGTATTTCTTTTAGCTAGGTAGTTATTAAATAGTTAATAACTATTTAATAACTATTCTAACTAGCTAAAATAAATACAAAGTTACCTGTAAAATAAATATAAATCCAAAAATAGCTATAATATAAGTATTAATTACATTGTAGCTATCTTAGGGTTTATTTTACAGGTAAGTATTTATTTTTAAATAGGAATAATTTATTAAAGTATAGTGTAGTGTTAGGTGTAATTGTAACTTAGGTTAGGATTTATTTCACAGGTACATTTCTCTTTATTTTAGCTAGGTAAGCTATTAAATAGTTAATAACTATTTAATAGTTATTGTACCTGGTTAAAATAAATTGAAAGGTACCTGTAAAATAAAAATAAATCCTAAGATAGCTAGAATATAATTATTATTTATATTGTAGCTATATTAGGGTTTATTTTAAAGGTAAGTATTTAGTTTTAAATAGGATTCATTTAGTTAATAAGAGTTAATTTATTTAGATTTATTTAATTAATATTTAAGTTAGGGGGCGTTAGGGTTAGGGTTAGGTTTAGGGGTTAATCATTTTATTACAGTGGCGGCGGCGTAGTGGGGGGCAGGATAGGGGTTAATAAATTTATTATAGGTGGCGACGGTGTAGGGGGGGCAGATTAGGGGTTAATAAATGTATTATAGGTGGCGACGGTGTAGGGGGGGCAGGATAGGGGTTAATACATTTAATATAGGTTGCGGCGGGTTCAGGGAGCGGCGGGTTAGGGGTTAATACATTTATTATAGTTGCGGTGGGCTCCGGGAGCGGCGGTTTAGGGGTTAATATGTATAGAGTAGCTTGCGGTGGGCTCCGGGAGCGGCGGTTTAGGGGGTAATAACTTTATTTAGTTGCGGCGGTGTAGGGGGGGTCAGATTAGGGGTGTTTAGACTCGGGGTACATGTTAGGGTGTTAGGTGTAGACAGCTCCCATAGAAATCAATGGGATGTCTGTCAGCAGCGAACTTGTACTTTCGCTATGGTCAGACTCCCATTGATTCCTATGGGATCCGCCGCCTCCAGGGGTGGCGGATTGAAAACCAGGTACGCTGGGCCGTAAAAGTGCCGAGCGTACCTGCTAGTTTTTTGATAGCTAGCAAAAGTAGTGAGAATGTGCCGCACTTGTGTGCGGAACATCTGGAGTGACGTAAGAATCGATCTGTGTCGGACTGAGTCCGGCGGGTCGAAGCTTACGTCACAAAATTCTACTTTTGCCGGTCTCGAGCCTTTGATAACTAAGGCGTATCAGCCTCGCCACAAATACGCTGCGGAATACGCAGCGTATTTGAGGTTGACGGCTTGATAACTAGGCCCCATAGTATTTTAATACTTTATGCAGTAATAGTATTATCAGCATTGCTTTTAATTGTTATATATATTATAGTTTGTATTATGTATTATGAAATTTTAGGTTATCTTTTCGCCTTATATCTCTTTTTTGGATATTGAGAGGATACGGTTTGTGATATTATATATGCAATCTTATTGTATTTTTATACCATCTAAAATTTGCCTCTTATTATCTGCTTATGTATTATAATGTGCTTATGTAGTATGGTACATGGCAAGCTGTATAACCCACAATTTATAATGAACTACCGCCACAATGTATAACATAGGATGATGCAATATGTGTCGTATGGAGAGGCAGGAAGTTTCAAGAAAGGTTTAAATCTGTCCCGGCTATCTGTAGGAATATCCATTCTTTGTGAAACCCTTGAGAAAGTCTGCCTGTGAGCAGATGAAACGCGTAGGGAGGAGGAGCCTACAGGAGATGCTAGGACATTATTGAGACTGTAAGGATTTGCACACAGCTGCAGAGAGGACGGTGAAACCAAACGCTGCAGGTCGGCGTCTTTGGAATCGCCTCGAGGATAACAGCGGTTTTATTGAGTTGGCATTGTGCCGAAGTGCTTTCATTACACTTCTATCCCGTAAGTGTATTTATGTTGCGTGTCATTTTTTGGTGAATAAAACGATACTGTGAATCGTGGATGTGCTGTGTTTCCTTTTTCCTTTCTTGTACAGCTTCTTGCCTTGGGATCGAACACAGTTGGAGTCCCGTGAATATTTGGCTGCTCCGCACACAGAAGGACAACTTATAACACCCACATTAAGTGATTCACCAAAATCGCACTCCTTTTACCACTATTGACTAGACCTTACAGGACTAATCACGTTGGGACTAAGTTAAGTGTGTATACACTTTGGAATAATTTTAAACTAGTAACTACTTTCGTTATATATTGTATTATACGTTTTTTTTTACTGTGTGTCTTTTGAATAGTGTGTACTTTCTGGGTTTTATTGCGCTGTTTATCATCTATTAGTTTTTAAATTATAAGATATGATGAAAATAATGGTATCTTTAGAAAGTCCATTTAATGGTGAGATGGTATACAATGATATATAATATGTGTGGGTACAGTAAATGAGTAAGAGGAAAATTACAGCTAAACACAAACACCACAGAAATGTAAAAATAGCCCTGGTCCCAAACGGTCAGAAAATGGAAAAGTGCTGTGATCACAAAGGGGTTAAAATAAAGGGTGGGGCTGTGGACTCACCATATCCGGAAATAAATAAATTTATCAGGTAAGCATAAAGTTTGTTTTTCTTTCCTAAGATATGGTGAGTCCACGGCTTGAGTAATTACTGTTGGGAACCAAAACCCAAGCTAAAGGACACGGATAAATAGGGAGGGACAATACAGGCAGTCCTAAACAGAAGGCACCACCGCTTGAAGAACCTTTCTCCCAAAAGAAGCCTCAGCTGAGTCAAAAATAACTAATTTGGAAAATTTGGAAAAAGCATGTAGAGAAGACCAAGGTGCAGCCTTGCAAATTTGTTCCACAGAAGCTTTATTTTTGAAAGCCCAAGAAGAGGAAACAGCTCTTGTGGAATGAGCCATAATTCTCTCAGGAGGCCGCTGTCCAGCAGTCTCATAAGCCAAACGAATTATACTTCGTAACTAAAAAGAAAGAGTAGTAGCAGTAGCTTTCTGACCTTTATGTTTCCCAGAGAAACAGACAAAGAGAGAAGAGGACTAGAGAAAATCTTTAGTCGCCTGTAAGTAGAATTTAAGAGTACTGTACATGCAACATCCAAATTGTGTAACAAACGTTCTTTGGAAAAGAAGGATTAGGACAAAGAGAGGGAACAACAATTTCCTGAATGATATTTCTATTAGAAACAACCTTAGGAAGGAAACCTAACTTAGTACGAACTGCCTTATTGGCATGAAAAATAAGATAAGGGGAATCACACTGCAGAGCTAAGAATTCCGAGACTCTTTGAGCAGAAAAGATAGCAACAAGAAACAAAACCTTCCAAGATAACAACTTAATGTCTATGGAATGCAACGGCTCAAACAGAGCCAGCTGTAAAATTTTAAGTACAAGGTTAAGGCTCCAAGGAGGAACAACAGACCTTAAGACAGGCCTGATTTTGACCAAGGCCTGACAAAAAGAATGCACATCTGGCACATCCGTCAAACGTTTATGTAGTAAAACTGATAAAGCATAAATCTGACTCTTCAGGGTGCTGACTGACAATTCCTTTTCCTGAAGAAAAGATAAAATTCTAGGAATTCTAATTCTACTCCAAGATTAGCCCTTGGATTCACAACAATAAAGATATTTACGCCATATCTTATGGTAAATCTTTCTAGTAACAGGCTTGCGAGCCTGAATCATGGTCTCAATGACCGACTCAGAAAAACCACGCGTAGAGAGAATTAAGCGTTCAATCCCCAAGCAATCAGCTTCAGAGAAACAAGATTTGGATGAAGGAAGGGACCCTGAATCAGGAGGTGCTTCCTCAGAGGTAGTCTCCAAGATGGGAGCGATGACATCTCCACTAGGTCTGCAAACCAGATCCTGCAAGGCCACGCAGGGGCTATTAGAATCACCGATACCCTCTCGTGTTTGATACGAGCAATGACTCATGGAAGGAGAGCACACAGAGGAAACAGGTATGCCAACCTGAAAACTCAAGGAACCGCCAGAGCATCTATCAGAATGGTCTGCAGATCTCTTGACCTTGAACCGTACCTTGGAAGCTTGGCGTTCTGATGGGACACCATCAGATCTAACTCCGGTACCCCCCATTTGAGGACTAAGCTGGGAAACACCTCCGGATGGAGTTCCCACTCCCCGGGATGAAAACTCTGTCTGCTCAGAGAATCCGCCTCCCATTTGTCTACTCCTGGAATGTGGATGGCAGATAGACAGCAATTGTGGGTCTCTGCCCACTGAAGAATCTGAGCAACCTCCTTCATGGCTAAGGAACTCCGAGTTCCTCATTTGTGATTGATGTAAGCCACAGAGGTTATGTTGCCTGTTTGGAACCTGATAAACTGGGCTGAGGACAACTGAGGCCAAGCCAATAGAGCATTGTAAATCGCACTCAACTCCAAGATGTTGATGGGAAGAGCAGACTCCTCCCAAGTCCAAAGGCCCTGAGCTTTTAACAAGTTCCAGACTGCTCCCCAGCCCAGCAGGCTGGCGTCCGTGGTCACGATCACCCAGGAAGGTCTCCGAAAGCATGTGCCCTGAGACAGATGTTTCTGAGAAATCCACCATGGGAGAGAGTCCCTTGACGACTGATCTAACTCTATTCTCTGAGATAGATCTGCACGGTCGCCATTCCATTGTCTGAGCATGCACAACTGGAGAGCTCTCCAATGCAATCGAGCAAAAGGAATGATGTCCATGGAAGCCACCATCCGACTGATTACCTTCATACATTGGACCACTGAAGGATAAGCAGTAGCCTGAAGAGAGAGGCAAGAGGAAATTATTTTGTTTTTCCTGACCTCTGTCAGAAAAATCTTCATCAATAGAGAATCTATTATGGTCCCTAAGAACACTACTCTTGCAGCAGGGGAAATGGAGCTGTTTTCCAGATTCACATTCCATCCGTGGAAACGAAGAAAAGGCAACAATATCTCTGTTTGAGATTTTGCTTGTTGAAAAGATGGCGCCTGAACCAATTTGTCGTGCAGGTAGGGTGCCACAGCAATTCCATGAGAATGGATCACTGCCAAAAGAGCCCCCAGAACCTTTGAAAAAATTCTGGGAGCCATGGCTAGACCAAATGGAAGGGCCACAAACTGGAAATGTTTGTCCAGAAAGGCAAATCTCAGGAATCTGTGATGGACCCTGTGAATAGGAACATGAATATATGCATCCTTTAGGTCTATGGTTGTCATGAACTGACCCTCTTGTATTAAAGGACGATTGGAGCGTATAGTCTTCATCTTGAAGGATGGAACTTTGAGAAACTTGTTTAGACACTTCAAGTCTAGAATGGGATAGAAAGTTCCTTCTTTTTTGGGAACCACAAATAGGTTGGAGTAGAACCCCGAGACCCTGTTCCTGCACTGGAACTATCACTCCCAGGGAGGAAAGTTGTTGTATACATTTTAAGAATTCCTCTCTCTTTATCTGGTCTGCAGATAATCTTGAGAGATGGAATCTGCCTCTGGGAGGAAAAGTCTTGAATTTCAATTTGTAACCCTTGGATACTATGTCCACAGTGCAGGGATCTGTGACATCTGGTATCCAGGCATGAGAGAAATGAGAAAGTCTGCCTTCCACCTGATCTGATCCCGTATTGGGGGCAAACCCTTCATGCTGATTTGGAATCAGCTGCAGGTTTATTTGATTGTTTCCTCTTGTTCCAAGACTGATTAGGTTTCCAAGAAGACTTGGATTGTTCCTGCTTGGAAGAAGAATGGGAAGGCTTTCCTCTGAAGTTACGAAAGGAACAAAAATGACTCTGACATCCTTTAGTCCAATTCTTCTCATCTTGAGGTAGAAAAGACCCTTTTCCATCCGTAATATCAGAGATCATTTCTGCCAAACCGGGTCCAAACAAGGTTTTGCCCTTGTAAGGAATCGCCAGAAGCTTAACTTTAGAGGAAACATCTGCAGATCAGGATTTCAACCATAACGCCCTGTGGGCTAGGACAGCAAAAGTGGAAGTTTTAGTTCCTAGTCTAACAACCTGTAAAATGGCATCTGCAATTAAGGAATTGGCCAACTTAAGAGATGTAATCCTAGCTTAAATTTCATCCAAGGAAGTCTCTACTTGAAGAGAATCAGACAAGGTGTCAAAGCAATAAGATGCCGCACTAGTCACGGTGGCAAAACACACTGCAATTTTCCATTGGAGACCTTGATGAACATAAATCTTTTTCAAATAAGCCTCCAGCTTCTTGTCCATCGGATCCTTAAAAGAGCAGCTATCCTCAATAGGAATAGTGGTTCTCTTAGCCAGAGTGGAAATGGCCCCTTTTGGGTACAGTATACCAAGGGTCTTCAATGGAGTCCTCGATAGGAAACATTTTCTTAAAAATGGGAGATGGGGAAAAAGACACCCCTGGTTTCTCCCATTCCTGTGAGATAATCTTCCTAGCATGGGCCTGCACATGAAAAACCTCCGAAGTGAAAGGTCCATCAAAGAAACCATTACATTTACTAGATTTCTTAGGAGTGACAACGACAGGGGTATCAGAGTCATCTAAAGTAGCTAAAACCTTCTTTAACAATACACTAAGGTGTTCAAACTTAAATCTGAAGGATACCACCTCAGTCACAGAAGAAGGAATTATACTGTCCGAATCTGAGATTTCACACTCAGAAAGTCCTGATGTATCTTCCTCATCAGACTTATGAGAAAGGGCAACTTGGGAAGCAGAACTGAGGACAGACACCTTACTTTCTGAATTACTAGATTTCCTCTTGCATTTTCCCTGTAATCTGGGATACCGCTGCAGATACCTGGGCAGCAATTTCTGCTTTTAAATAAACTTCACTAGGAGTTATAGAGGAACTGCAGGGCACTGCATGTGACACCATTGAGGCTTGGGATGTAGCAGGAGAAAGCTGAGGTATTATTTTAACAGCATCATCCTGTGAGACATTCGGTTCAAACATGTTACCTTTATTTTGCAAGGTTTTCTTGACACATGAAGAACAAAATTGCATTTGAGCTGCAATTTGTGCATCTAAACATAATAAGTATGAATTCATAAGAGCAGGCTCTTGCTCCATATCAGACATGTTATGAAACAGTAAATAAACTTGTACAGATAAGTTTCAAAGATTTTAATATTCAATTAAAATAAGCCAAGGAAAAAATACACTTTAAATTTTATCCCAAATTAGTATCGATCCTGAGCTAACATTATGTGAAAAGTTAAGAAAAAACATTTAATAAACATCAAATAAACTTCTAAAAAAACCTTCAGGCAACCCCACACCTCAATTACTGAGGTGCCTTACCGCTACCAATTAAACCAGATCACCCAGAAATGGAGAAAACTACTTTTTCTTCAGAAACGTTATGAAGTAAAGCCGGTCATGTGACCGCAACTGCCGAGACCAAATTACTGCTGCGACACAGAGAGGAACTACTTAGGAAAGAAATAGTAGTACTAGCAGCATTCTCATAGACTCTCACCAGGTAAATAGTAGTACTAGCAGCATTTTTATAGACTCTCACCAGGTAAATAGTAGTACTAGCAGCATTCTTATAGACTTTAACCAGGAAAATAGTAGTACTAGCAGCATTCTTATAGACTCTCACCAGGTAAATAGTAATACTAGCAGCATTCCTATAGACTAACCAGGTAAATAGTAGTACTAGCAGCATTGTTATAGACTCGCATGAGGTAAATAGTAGTACTAGCAGCATTCTTATAGACTTTAACCAGGAAAATAGTAGTACTAGCAGCATTCTTATAGACACTCACCAGGTAAATAGTAGTACTAGCAGCATTCTTATAGACACTCACTAGGGAAATAGTAGTACTAGCAGCATTCTTATAGACTCTCACTAGGTAAATAGTAATACTAGCAGCATTCTTATAGACTCTCACTAGGCGGAAATAGTAGTACTAGCAGCATTCTTATAGACTCTCACTAGGGAAATAGTAGTATGAGCAGCATTCTTATAGACTAACCAGGTAAATAGTAGTACTAGCAGCATTGTTATAGACTCTCACCAGGTAAATAGTAGTACTTGCAGCATTCTTATAGACTTTAACCAGGAAAATAGTAGTACTAGCAGCATTCTTATAGACTTTAACCAGGAAAATAGTAGTACTAGCAGCATTCTTATAGACTTTAACCAGGAAAATAGTAGTACTAACAGCATTCTTATAGACTTTAACCAGGAAAATAGTAGTACTAGCAGCATTCTTATAGATTCTCACCAGGGAAATAGTAGCACTGGCAGCATTGTTATAGATTCTCACTAGGTAAATAGTAGTACTAGCAGCATTCTTATAGACTCTCACTAGGTAAATAGTAGTACTAGCAGCATTCTTATAGACTCTCACTAGGGAAATAGTAGTATGAGCAGCATTCTTATAGACTAACCAGGTAAATAGTAGTACTAGCAGCATTGTTATAGACTCTCACCAGGTAAATAGTAATACTAGCAGCATTCTTATAGACTTTAACCAGGAACATAGTAGTACTAGCAGCATTCTTATAGACTCTCACCAGGGAAATAGTAGTACTGGCAGCATCCTTATAGACTTTAACCAGGAAAATAGTAGTACTAGCAGCATTCTTACAGACTGTCACATATATATGTCTAAATATATACCAAACTCCTTTTATTATATAAATAAAAAGAGAGAAGCGCTCAACCTGGGAACGAACTATAGCATAATAGCTTGCTCTATGGCTAGTTACCACCCAACTGCTCAACATGTGCCTTTCACAGAGAAGAACTGAAGCATATCAGTCTGATCCTGACTTCACAGTACAGTCCAGCCCCGAAATACCAGGCAATCCCTCTCTGAACAAGAGAAACAGCAAAACCCCAGACGTACGTTTCGGCCTATTGTGGGCCTCGTCAGTGAGGTGCAGCCATATCCCTCTAGGCACACCGAGCAATGGTTCCACGTCTGGATTCCCGCATCACACTTAGGGAGACTTCCCAAAATGTAAAAATTTGCATAAATAAAAAGAGAGAAGCGCTCAACCTGGGAACGAATAATAGCATAATAGCTTGCTCTATGGCTAGTTACCACCCAACTGCTCAACATGTGCCTTTCACAGAGAAGAACTGAAGCATATCAGTCTGATCCTGACTTCACAGTACAGTCCAGCCCCGAAATACCAGGCAATCCCTCTCTGAACAAGAGAAACAGCAAAACCCCAGACGTATGTTTCGGCCTATTGTGGGCCTCATCAGTGAGGTGCAGCCATATCCCTCTAGGCACACCGAGCAACGGGTCCACGTCTGGATTCCCGCATCACACTTAGGGAGACTTCCCAAAATGTCATAATTTGCATAAATAAAAAGAGAGAAGCGCTCAACCTGGGAACGAACAATAGCATAATAGCTTGCTCTATGGCTAGTTACCACCCAGAGGGATATGGCTGCACCTCACTGATGAGGCCCACAATAGGCCGAAACGTACATCTGGGGTTTTGCTGTTTCCCTTGTTCAGAGAGGGATTGCCTGGTATTTCGGGGCTGGACAGGATCAGATTGATATGCTTCAGGAAAGTTCTTCTCTGTGAAAGGCACATGTTGAGCAAAAAGAGGCTGCTTCTTGGGTGGAAACTAGCAATAGAACAAGCTAATATGCTATTGTTCGTTCCCAGGTTAAGCGTTTCTCTCTTTTTATGTATCCTTTAGACCGCTGCTTCATAACTTGTGTTTCTGGCGAGTCTGAAGACTCGCCAGAAACACGGCCCTTCAAGCTCCCTGGTCAGAATGTGTATGTATGTGTGTGTGCGTTTGTATGCATGTGTATGTATGTGTATGTATGAATATTTTATGTGTGTGTGTGTGTATGCGTGTGTGTGCATGTTTGCTTGTATATGCATATATGTGTATGTATGTTTGTGTGTGTGTTTATGTATGTGCGTGTATACGTGTGTGTGTATGTGTATGCATATATGTATATGTGTGTATCTTTATTTATGTATGCATGTGTGTGTATGTATGTATGTATGTGTGTCTGTGTATGTATGTATGTATACACAAAAAAGGTACTTTATTATCCCATAAGGTCACTATCAGAATATATGATGGGGAGAAGGAAATGTGTTGACCTAGATATGACTGACAAGTGTGGGTGAGTGTGTAATGGGCAGAGCTTGTGCCAGCCCCATAAAACTGGGATGCTGAGTAGATTCTTGCAGGAAGTGTGCCAGTCCACGAAACCAATGTCAGTCCCTCCGTATCTGAGTTGTCTGAAATGTCTGACAATGTATACAGTTCTCTCTACTGACAAGTTATGTTTGTTGTGTTCTCTTTTATTTTCCTGATGCTAAAATACTGAAATGGAGATCTGTAGAGCTCTAGAGGGTCTCTCTGATGCAATCATTTTATTTTCCTGCGCAAATTCCTATAACTGAGAGTGCTACAGTGATGTTTATTGACAGATAGGGGCAGCTAAAATTCAAAGTGTTCCCTTAGGGTCAGTGGAATTAATATATCCTGCAATGTGAAAGTCTGCATGTATTTCTTTACATAATCTAATCTTCTCAATGCATTTCCACAGTTGCCCCTTGGCTCAAACTCCCTTGGTCTCCCCTCTTTAACTTGCTAATGCCAATTAGTACAACCTCACGTGCAATCTAGCCCTCTGGGAAACTTTACACTTTGCTTAAGAGCCTGCGTCTATTCACACATGCCCGTAATCTCTTGTGTGGTCTGGTCATAAGGAAGACTTGAAGGGAATCATCTGGGGCATTATCTCCATTTATCTTGCATTTATCTTGCATATTCCTTCTTAGACCTGCTCCACTCCATGTCTTTCCTTATTCAGACCACAACGTGAATCGATAATGTCTTCCAGAAGTGACTGGGTGGACCGCACAAATATTCTGGCTACTGTTTACTGGCTTGTACACTTGATGCGCTTGTCTACTTGCAACAATCGTACTCTAATTAAAACTTTACATTAATTGAATAATTTTTTTTATACTACAATTACACAAAAATACAGTTACAATAGTGATGCTATGTATCTGTAACATATCACTATGTATTTGTTTTTTTAAATCATTTTTCAATAAATGTGACATTTTATTTAGCATACATGAGTCTTTTGTGCTCCTCATTAATAATGTGTGTTGCAAGATAGCGACAGCTCTAACAACCATGGGCTAGATTACAAGTGTAGCGGTAGTTTGTGCATTCAAGGGTTAAAACCAATAGTATTATTTTTTTGTGCTTGCTGATTCGGGCTTATATTATAAGTTGAAAGCAAAAAGTTTGCGCTCTTGTGTTTGTAATGTTGCGGTAACAAATAGAACACAAAATCGCATTACATAAAAGACTTCAATCAAGTCGCGCAAACACGATCGCGGTCATTTAAAAGACCAACATAGGAAGACAATATTGCATATTTCATAATCTAATGTTATCTACACAGAAGAATATGTTCTATTTATTCTTAAAGAGATATTTAAATATATATCTGATGGATTTTTGTTTTATTATTTATTTATACCTATATATAGATGATTATATATAAGTATAGATACATATAGATATATATATATACATATATAGGAATATCTATTTAAAAATACATAGAACATATTCCCCTATGTGCAGAACATTGGAATGTGAAATATTTACATTAAATACACATTATAACACATGATTAAATATGAATATTGCATAAACATGATCTTTCATGTTTTCATCTACTTGACTGCAGGGCTCCAATGCATTCATATATGTGTATACATGTGTTTATATGTTTATTTGAATGTTAATACTTATATACATATATATATATATATATATATATATATATATATATATATATATATATATATATATATATATATATATATATATATATATATATATATATATATATATATACAGTATCCCACAAAAGTGAGTACACCCCTCACATTTTTGTAAATATTTTATTATATGTGACAGCACTGAAGAAATTACACTTTGCTACAAGCTACAATCATCTTTAGCTACAAGCTAAAGATGGGTGCACAATGCAGGGCAGCAGCTTCAAAGGCTAATAAGATACTAGCATCTATTAAAAGAGGCATTGACTCAAGGAAGGAAAGCATAATTCTGTCACTATATAAAACCCTGGTAAGACCTCACCTTGAGTATGGAGTGCAGTTCTGGGGACCAATCGCAAAAAAAGATATTGCAGAACTAGAAAAAGTTCAGAGAAGGGCCACAAAGCTAATAAGGGGATTGGAGAATTTAACCTATGAGGAGAGGCTAGCCAAACTGGGTCTGTTTTCTTTAGAAAAAAGGCGCTTAAGTCGTGACATGATTACTTTATATAAATATATTCAAGACCCATATACAGAGATGGCAGAAGCTCTGTTTATTCCAAGAAAATTGTTTGTGACCAGAGGTCACAATTTAAGGTTGGAGGAAAGGAGATTTAATCTCCTGCAACGGAAACGTTTTTTCACTGTAAGAGCAATAAAATTGTGGAACTCATTACCAAAGGAGGTAGTGAATGCCAATACCCTAGATACATTTAAAAATTATTTGGATACATTTCTGTCTATAAACAAAATTCATGGATATGATTGCTAGTATTAAATGGGTCACCTTTTAGTGGGCTTATTTAAATTTAACTGGAGCTTTTTGTATATATTTTAGATTTGTATAGGTTGAACTCGATGGACTTTGGTCTTTTTTCAACCTCATCTACTATGTTACTATGTTACATAACAGTGTAAATTTGCGGTCCCCTCAAAATAACTCAACACACAACCATTAATGTCTAAACCGTTGGCAACAAAAGTAAGTACACCCCTAAGTGGAAATGTCCAAATTCGCCCGAAGTGTCAATATTTTGTGTGGCCACCATTATGTTCCAGCACTGCCTTGCTCTTGGGCATGGAGTTTACCAGAGCTTCACAGGTTGCTACTGGAGTCCTCTTCCACTCCTCAATGACATCATCACGGAACTGGTGGATGTTAGAGACCTTGCCCTCCCCCACCATCCATTTGAGGATGCCCCACAGATGCTCAAAAGGGTTTAGGTCTGGAGACATGCCGGGCCAGTCCACCTTCTCCCTCAGCTTCTTTAGCAAGGCAGTGGTCATCTTGGAGGTGTGTTTGGAGTCGTTATCATGTTGGAATACTGCCCTGCAGCCCAGTCTCCAAAGGGAGGGGATCATGCTTTGCTTCAGTATGTCACAGTACATGTTGGCATTCATGGTTCCCTCAATGAACTGTAGCTCCCCAGTGCCGGCAGCACTCATGCAGGCCCAGACCGTGACACTCCCACCACCATGCTTGATTGTAGGCAAGAAACACTGAAGATCCAGTTATGTAAATTGTGATTGCGCTCACGCGTTCACATTTACTTTCCACTTGTAATAAAAAGTGGAATTTAACTTGTGCGCAAACGGCGACAAAAACTTGATAGCGCAACACTTGTAATTGAGCCCTATATTGGTGAATGTAGACATGTGCATTTGTTGTATTCTGTGAACAAAGAATACCGCAAATGGCTGCTGGCTGTGGCATTTACCTCTTTTCAGAGCCAGATTTCGTCTTGTGAAAGTGCAATACACAAAGATCAGTGCAAATTCAGATCTTTAAGTGCTGCATTTTAACAAAAAGAAACATGTCAGTGGCCATTTTTGGCATTCAATGTTTACGGAATACAACAAATGTGCATGTCTAAATAAGACACACATACACAAGTTTAAAAAAATGATTTATTAAGTAGAAAAACTTCTCATTAAACTTCACAATTATGGTAGAGCATACAATATTATAAGTTTTCTGAATTTAATTCTATTATCAAATATACTTGTTCCCTTGGTATCCTTTGTTGAAAAGCATACCTAGGTAGATTAAGGCACAGAAATAAACCACAAGGAGGTAGATGCTGATTGGTCTTCAAATGTGTTCAGCTAGATCCCTCTCATTAAATGTGTTTATCTCACTTAAAATTATTAAAAACATAATTATATGTAAGCAATTATACAATATTAAAATGCTGTAACACATTATAACATTTTATTTTTGTACCTTTATGCCCCTTTAAGAATCGTATACTGTGTAAACTAAATTCAGCTGTACCAAACTAACTATTCTCTTGCTTTAAAAACATTATAAACACAGCTTACTGTGACCACAATATTAACATTCACTGGTGGTTTGGCCACATAGATAGAATTAAACAGTTTTGCCCTTTATCATCATTAGATTTCTCTATCAGTATTGCTGTTTGCACAACATAAAAATTATACATCTTGTGACCTATTAAACTAGATTCCGGACCCTTGAGCTCTTTAAAAAGCGAATAGCTCAAGTCAAATATCTCCTTAGTAACGATGGAATCTGTACGTCAACTCTAACTGAACCATGAGCTTGATATCACTTTGCTTCTGGGCTTTGCAATCAACTTGCTTGAAAAACAAAGATGTATATAAGACGTGTCCATCCTTTACATATTAGAAGCCATATCAGAATATCTTTACCCTGGTGAGCACATATTAGAAATATTTCTACTCTAAAGTACTAATAGATGAACAGTCTTCAAATAAAGAATTATTTAGTTAAATCTGTGCAATTGCTTTGTTTTGATGTATCCTCAAATTAAATTCTCTCTCCACTAATATACATTTGCTGCCTGACGGGGACTGTTGCTATTAAAATACATAAGACATTGATCATAAAACAAGATGCTTAGAAAGATAAGAGTCAGAGATAACTAATACTGTTACTACAAACATTATTAGTAACATTGTTATAACAAATAACGAGATATTGGGGTAGATTTAACATAATGCAAGCGTACATGATACGATGTAGCATATCATGTCCGCTGCACATCGATAAATACCGACAGCATACGCTCTCAGCATTTATCATTGCACCAGCAGTTCTTGTAAACTGCTGGTGCAATGCCGCCCCCTGCAGATTTGGGGCCAATCGGCCGCTAGCAGGGGGTGTCAATCAACCCGATCGTATTTGATTGGGTTGATTTCTGTCTGCAGCCTCAGAAGAAATGGACAAGTTATGGAGCTTTAGACCGCTGCTTCATAACTTCTGTTTCCTGCAAACCTGGAGGCTCGCCCGAAAAAAAGGGGCATCAAGGTCCATACGGAGCTTGATAAATCGGCTCCATAGTGACAATATCCTAAAAAGAGTACCACTGGGTACATTGTATTGGATGAGTGACAGAATTTTGTTATTTTTTTCTTCCCTATCCTATACTATAAAAGGCCAAGTGTGTTTGTCCGAAGCTGTCATGCGCAGTAGAGACAGCACGAGGACAAACACACCTGGCCTAAGTCTCTAACTGTTCTGCCAACTGCGCCGAGCAGAAGTGGGCGTGACCGAGCGTGAAGGGGGCGGAGCCTAACGCGAAGGCCCGTGAAGGGGGCGGAGCCTAGCGTGAAGGCCCGTGAAGGGCCGTGGAGAGAGCTCAAACAGCTCAAGAGAGGGTGGAGAGATGTGGGGAGTGAGGGGGAAGATGTGGAGAGATGTGGGGAGAGGGGGGAGATGTGGAGAGAGGGGGGAGATGTGGAGAGAGGGGAGAGATGTGGGGAGATGTGGAGAAAGGGGGGAGATGTGGAGAGAGGGGGAGATGTGGAGAGAGGGGAGAGATGTGGAGAGATGTGGGGAGATGTGGAGAGAGGGGGGAGATGTGGAGTGAGGGGGGAGATGTGGAGAGATGTGGGGAGATGTGGAGAGAGGGGGGAGATGTGGAGAGAGGGGGGAGATGTGGAGTGAGGGGGGAGATGTGGAGAGATGTGGGGAGATGTGGAGAGATGGGGGAGATGTGGAGAGAGGGGAGAGATGTGGAGAGAGGGGGGAGATGTGGAGAGAGGGGGGGGGAGAGAGAATGAGAGAGAGAATGAGAGAGAGAGGGGAGAGAGAGAGAGGGGGGGAGAGAGAGAGAGGGGGGGGGGAGAGAGAGAGGAGGGGGGAGAGGGAGAGAGAGACAGAGGGAGAGAGATAGAGAGAGAGGGGAGAGAGAAAGAGGGGAGATGTGGACAGAAAAAGAGAGAGGGGGGAGATAGAGAGAGAGGGGAGTGAGAGAGACAGAGGGGAGAGAGAGAGAGAGAGAGGGGAGTGAGAGAGACAGAGGGGTGAGAGAGAGAGAGACAGAGGGGGGAGAGAGAGAGGGGAGAGAGAGAGGGGGGAGAGAGAGAGGGGGGGAGAGAGAGAGGGACAAGAGAGAGAGAGAGGAGAGACAGAGGGGGGAGAGAGAGAGGGGGAGAAAGAGGAGAGAGAGAGAGAGAGGGGAGAGAGAGAGGGGAGAGAGAGAGAGGGGGGAGAGAGAGAGATAGAGGGGAGAGAGAGAGAGGAGAGAGACAGAGAGAGAGAGAGGGGAGAGAGAGAGAGGGGGGAGAGAGAGGGGGGAGAGAGAGAGAGGGGGGGATAGAGAGAGAGATAGAGGGGAGAGAGAGAGAGGAGAGAGAGGAGAGAGAAAGAGAGAGGCGAGAGAGGGGGGAGAGAGAGAGAGATAGAGGGGAGAGAGAGAGAGAGGAGAGAGACAGAGAGAGGAGGCGAGAGAGGGGGAGAGAGAGAGATAGAGGGGGGAGAGAGAGAGAGAGAGGGGTGAGATAGAGAGAGAGAGAGAGAGAGGGGTGAGATAGAGAGAGGGGAGAGAGAGAGAGAGGGGAGAGAGAGAGAGGGGAGAGAGAGAGAGGGGAGCGAGAGAGAGATAGGGGGAGAGAGTGCAAAAGAGAGGGAGGAGAGAGAGAAAGCAAAAGAGAGTGGGAGGGAGAGAACGCCAGGGGTGGGACCACTGTACTGCAAAAAATGGCCCGTGTGAACGGGCTTTAGGACTAGTATTGCAATAAATGTTTAATTTAATAGGTGTATTAGATGCAATGATCTAAAGACTTTAGTCATGTGATATGATTGTAAAACTCAACACCTTTATTATACTTGTAAAATTGCCTTGATGAAAAGATTGAAGATTGCATTTTGTAATTTTTATTTTGGAAAACTCAATTAAAAGATTTCAACAAAAAATATAAATACATAAGGCAGGAACAAATCCCATAATGAAAGGGAAATTTAACTCATTTTTTTTTTATTTCTTCATCAAAAATCATCACTGCATTGCAAAACAGATGTTTTAAAAATTATTTAAAGCTGTCATTTTGTAAGAAAAACATACATTATTTTACAAGCCCTGGACAAATCCAGGGGTCAAGTCCAATGGGAAGTTCATGCGCTATTTTTTGCAGGTAGAACTAACTGGAGCACAGTCACCCTGAATCTTGACACTAAACAGGTGCTCATGTGTGTCTAGTTTAGTTATTTTAAAGTTGTTTTAAAAAAGGTTCAGTGTTTCACTAAAGAAAAAATGTGCTCATCAAGCAGGGAAGAGTCATGTTCTTCCAGCTTCCTGCTTTCTTTCTGACTGGAATTCCTTTTAGTTCTTCTAGAGATAGCTGGGATGAGGTTAACAAGGGATATACAAGTGTACACAAAAAGAAAAATTGGTTGCAATTAAAGGTGCTTGTGAAACATCTTGAAGTAAGATAAGCTCAATTACTTTATTTTATACACCAATAGTATGTGCAGTCTGTTTATCTATGTTGGTGTCTTTATGTCTATCAATTTATGGTCACTGCCCTTTGAAAGATAATGTATTTACTGCAGATTCAACCTTACCAGTTTCATCCCAAAGTGCATGGTGACCTGTTTTGCTTTCAATGTTAATGTGCCATTTGCCAGTGTTACTTGCTTCACATTTACTTGGTATACGTGTTAATGGTAAAAGAAAGTAACACTCAGACACATTGTGACCATAATTTTACTTTAAATTACACTATCATTGTTTTCTTTTCAGAGTGAGTGCACACACAAACCTTATCAAGATTATGATATCCAATATTTACATTACAGAGCCTTACACATCCTGAGAGTCAGGGAGTAACATCTCCTAAAGGTTTAATATTGGCTAGATTATGAGTTGTGCATTAAGGTAAAAAAGCAGCGTTAACAGGTCCTTACACTGCTTTTTTACGCCCACTGCTATTACGAGTCTTGCAGGTTTATGGGCACCGCACACTTCTTTGGCCTTACCGCAAAACGACTTACGTAAACTTCGTAAACCCTTTTTTCTATGGGACTGCCATAGCGCCGGTATTACGAGTTTGTCCTGGGAGGCCAAAAAGTGAGCGGTACACCCTCTACCTCCAAGATCCGTAATGCAATCTAAAGTCAGTAGTTAAGAGTTTTATGGTACAACGCTGTAGCATAAAACTCATAACTAAAGTACTAAAAAGTACACTATCACCCAAAAACTACCTATTAACCCCTAAACCGAGGCCCTCCCACATCGCAAACACTATAATACAATTTTTAACCCCTAATCTGCCGCTACTGAGATCGCCGCCAATAGAATAAACATATTAACCCCTAAACAGCCGCACTCCCGCTTCACAAACACTAGTTAAATATTATTAACCCCTAATCTGCCGCCCCTAACATCGCCGCCACCTACATTATACTTATTAACCCCTAATCTGACATCCCCAACATCGCCGCCACTATATTAAATGTATTAACCCCTAAATCTAAGTCTAACCCAAACCCTAACACCCCGTAACTTAAATATAATTTAAATAAATCTAAATAAAATTACTATCATTAACTAAATAATTCCTATTTAAAATGAAATACTTACCTATAAAATAAACCCTAAACTAGCTACAATATAACTAATAGCTACATTGTAGCTAGCTTAGGGTTTATTTTTATTTTACAGACAAGTTTGTATTTATTTTAACTAGGTAGACTAGTTAGTAAATAGCTATTAACTATTTAATAACTACCTAGCTAAAATAAATACAAATTGACCTGTAAAATAAAACCTAACCTAAGTTACAATAATACTTAACACTACACTATAATTAAATCAATTCCCTACATTAAATACAATAAATTAAATTAAATTAGCTAAATTACAAATTGCCCCAAAGTAACCAGCTAATCAGCTATTTTACCTGTAAAAAAAAATACAAACAACCCCCCCAACAGAAAAACCCACCAGCCACACAACCAACCCCCCAAATAAAATACTAACTAAAAAACCTAAGCTCCCCATTTCCCTGAAAAAGGCATTTGGATGGGCATTGCCCTTAAAAGGGCATTTAGCTCTTTTGCAGGCCCAAAGCCCTAACCTAAAAAATAAACCCACCCAATATACCCTTAAAAAAATTCTAACACTAACCCCCGAAGATTCACTTACCAGGAGAAGTCTTCATCCAAGCTCCAAGTGGCAAGATGTCTTCAACGAAGCAGAAGTGGTCCTCCAGACGGGCAGAAGTGGTCCTCCAGACGGGCAGAAGTGGTCATCCAGACGGCATCTTATATCTTCATCCTTCCAGCACAGAGCGGGTCCATCTTCATGACATCCGACGCGGAGCATCCTCTTCTTCCAACGACTACCCAACCAATGAAGGCTCCTTTAAGTGATGTCATCCAAGATGGCGTCCCTTAGATTCCGATTGGCTGATAGAATTCTATCAGCAAATCAGAATTAAGGTCGAAAAAATCCTATTGGCTGATTGGATCAGCCAATAGGATTGAGCTTGCATTCTATTGGCTGATTAGAACAGCCAATAGAATGCCAGCTCAATCCTATTGGCTGATTGCATCAGCCAGTGGGATTTTTTTCTACCTTAATTCTGATTAGCTGATAGAATTCTATCAGCCATTCGGAATCTAAGGGACGCCATCTTGGTGACGTCACTTAAAGGAACCTTCATTCGTGGGGTAGTCGTCGGAAGAAGAGGATGCTTTGAAGATGGACCCGCTCCATGCCGGAAGGATGAAGATAGAAGATGCAGTCTGGATGAAGAATTCTGCCCGTCTGGAAGACCACTTCCGCCCATCTGGAGGACCACTTCTGCCGGCTTTGTTGAAGACATCTTGCCGCTTGGATGAAGACTTCTCCCGCTAAGTGAATCTTCGGGGGTTAGTGTTAGGATTTTTTTAACGGTGTATTGGGTGGGTTTATTTTTTAGATTAGGGCTTTGGGCCTGCAATAGAGCTAAATGCCCTTTTTTGGGGGGGATTTTTTATTTTGATAGAGCTATTAGATTAGGTGTAATTAGTTTAAAGATCTGTAATTTGTTTTTTATTTTCTGTAATTTAGCTAATTCAATTTAATTTATTTAATTGTATTTAATGTAGGGAATTGATTTAATTATAAAGTAGTGTTAGGTGTTATTGTAACTTAGGATAGGTTTTATTTTACAGGTCAATTTGTATTTATTTTAGCTAGGTAGTTATTAAATAGTTAATAACTATTTAATACCTATTCTACCTAGTTAAAATAAATACACACTTGCCTGTAAAATAAAAATAAACCCTAAGCTAGATACAATGGGGCCTATCTATCAAGCTCCGAAAGGAGCTTGATGCCCCATGTTTCTGGTGAGTCTTCAGAATCGCCAGAAACAGCAGTTATGAAGCAGCAGTCACAAAGACCGCTGCTCCATAACCCTGTCCGTGTGCTCTGAGCAGGCGGACAGACATCGCCGGAAATCAACCCGATCGAGTACGATCGGGTTGATTGACACCCCCCTGCTGGCGGCCCATTGGCCACGAGTCTGCAGGGGGCAGCGTTGCACCAGCAGCTCTTGTGAGCTGCTGGTGCAATGCTGAATAAGGAGAGCGTATTGCTCTCCGCATTCAGCGAGTTCTGGCTGACCTGATCCTCAATGTCGGATCAGGTCTGCCAGACCTTGATAAATAGAGGCCAATGTAACTATTAGTTATATTGTAGCTAGCTTAGGGTTTATTTTATAGGTAAGTATATAGTTTTAAATAGGAATAATTTATTTAATTATAGTAATTTTATTTAGATTTATTTAAATTATATTTAAGTTAGGGGATGTTAGGGTTATACTTAGGTTTATGGGTTAATACATTTAATATGGTGGTGGCACGTTGGGGGCGGCAGATTAGGGGTTAATAAGTGTAGGTAGGTTGCGGCGACATTGGGGTAAAAATATAATAATGGGTTCCCATCCTCAGGCGCAAAGGTGGTTGCCTTTTTTTTATCAGCCCTTCATTGATTTTAATTTGCTTTAACTAGAGTGTATAGATGTAATCTTACGACGACTATGTTTGTACAAATTTATCTTGAACTCCTACTACTCTGCCCTTAATTTCCATAATTAACACAACTTCTCCACTCTTATCTCTAATCTTTCTTCAAACCCAAAACGTTTGTTCTCCACTTTCAATACTCTTCTCCGCCCTCCCCCACCTCCTAATACAACTTCTCTGTCAGCTCAAGACTTTGCCAACCACTTCAATAACAAAATCGACTCCATCAGAAATGAAATCAGCTCTCAACATAATTCCATTCTCTCACCCCCTCAAATGCTCTCAATCAACAACAACCCACATAACTTTAAACTTAGCTCATTCTCCCCTGTTACTGAGGAAGAAGTTTCGGCACTTATACTGCGCTCTCACCTCACTACCTGTCCCCTTGACCCTATCCCCTCACAGCTACTCCCCTCCCTCTCTGCCACCCTTACCCTTATACTCACACACACTTTCAACCTCTCCCTCAGCACTGGTATATTTCCCTCATCGCTGAAACATGCACTGGTCACACCTATCCTCAAAAAACCTCCCTTGATCCTACTTCCCCATCCAACTACCGCCCTATTTCCCTCCTCCCTCTTGCATCAAAGCTTCTCGAAAAACTAGCCTATGCACGCCTATACCATTTCCTTACAATAAACTCCCTCCTTGACCCATTGCAATCTGGATTTCGTCCCCATCACTCCACAGAGACATCAATTGTTAAGGTTACCAATGACCTACTTACAGCAAAATCAAAAGGCCACTTCTCTCTGCTTATCCTCCTTGATCTGTCCGCAGCCTTTGACACTGTTGACCACCCTCTTTTGCTCCAAACCCTCCAATCCTTCGGCATCTGTGACACAGCCTTCTCGTGGCTCTCTTCCTACCTGTCAAACTGTACCTTTAGTGTAGCCTTCTCTGGGGCCTCCTCTGCCCCGTCACCACTTTCTTTCGGAGTACCGCAAGGCTCTGTCCTCTGTCCCCTTCTCTTCTCAATCTACACGTCATCACTAGGTTCCCTAATAAAGTCCAATGGTTTACAATATCATTTGTATGTCGACGACACCCAAATCTACTTCTCTGCAGCAGACCTATCTCGTTCCTTGCTAACCTGTGTCACTAACTGTCTCTCTCACATCTCTAACTGGATGTCCTCTAACTGCCTCAAGCTAAATCTCTCCAAAACTGAGCTCCTTATTTTCCCCCCTTCTTCTAAACTCTCCACCCCCAATCTCTCTATAACTGTTGACAACTCCATCATTACCCCTACCCCGCATGCCCGATGTCTCTGGATCACATTTGACTCAGATCTTTCTTTCACTCCTCACATTCAGTCATTGGCTAAAGCCTGCCGCTTCCACCTTAAAAAAAATCTCTAAAATTAGACACTTCCTTACACAAGACACAACTAAGATTTGAATCCACTCTCTCATTCTTTCCCGCCTCGATTACTGCAACTCTGTCCTCTCTGGTCTCCCCACCTGCCGCCTAGCTCCTTTACAATCCATAATGAATGCTTCTGCCAGACTCATCTTCCTTACACATCACTCTTCATCTGCTGCACCTCTCTGCCAATCCCTTCACTGGCTTCCTCTTGCCTCTAGGATCAAACACAAAATTCTCATTCTGACATACAAAGCCCTCAACTGCACTGCTCCCCCCTATATCTCAGACCTTGTCTCCAGATACTTTCCCTCCCATCCCCTTCGCTCTGCTCACGACCTCCTACTCTCCTCCTCTCTTGCCACCTGATCACACTCCCGTTTACAGGACTTCTCCAGACTGGCTCCCATCTTGTGGAACTCTCTGCCTTGCTCCACAAGACTCTCTTCTAGTTTTAAAAGCTTCAAGTGCTCCCTAAAGACTCTACTGTTCAGGGATGCATACAACCTACGCTAACCTTTCTTTATACCAGTTCCTCTCCTCCATTGCTATCCCCTGAACCCCCTTAGCATGTAAGCCTAAGAGTCCAGCTGTTCATAGATCACCTTCTTAAGAGCTGACTACAACAGTGCAACTCTTGGCAGGGCCCTCTACCCATTTGATCCCTATAATTGTTTTGTTGTACTCCACCTTTGTTTATAGCGCTGCAGAATCTGTTTTCAAGCTGATCCCTATCCTTCATCTAAAAGGAACTTTCTGTACTCTCACTTGGTAAGCAATGACACATCTTCAGTCCGTGTCCGGAGGTGCAGCCTCTATCTAGCGGTGACGTCACACGCTGAAGTATCCACACTAACGAAGTCGGATCCAAGCTGCTCAGTCATCCTTAAGCTTGGGACGTGCTGGAATGCTCTCTGGACTTTTCCTGTGACTTAGTGGCAGCTGTTACAGTAAGTTTATTTCTAACAAAATCTGTACTTGGCGTGTTATGAATAACGTTACTACTTCTTATCTGTTACATTCCTTGTCTCTACATATTTACTTGCTGCAGCGTACTAAAATTCATAGAGCTCTCATTCCAAGATTTTGCGCATATATGCTTTTACCCCTCTTACTACTTGTAACTGGTTTTAAGATTAAGGTAAACACTGCTGCAATTATTCAGACTAAAATCAGGGGCAGTCGTAGTGTTTAAAGATTGATAACTGGAGACCAGATTCTGCTATTTAAATAACTGTAGTTAGATGTAATACAGGGAGTATTTGATGTCTTTCTCACAGTATTCATACTGCAATATAAACATAGAATATTCTAAGCAAATATAAGTACTGTTTAAGAGCTATGTACAACAGCGGATACAATTTAAAGTCACAGCGCTTTGTATAATATATACATTCAAGTATCTAATGTTTGTCTGACCTTAGTCACAGGTTGAATACGTAATATAGCGGTGTCATCTTTGATTCTATTACAAGTAGCAATATACAGCTATTATTTGTTGTATAAATACCACCCAAATATTCTAATAAAATATGAGAGTGCTATGACAAGTTTCTAAATTCATAATGAAACCGGAGCCAGTAGAAGAATAATAAGCTTTTTACTTCTGTATTTTTTCTATAACACATTATAAAGAACCTGTTGCTTTCCTACATATATCAAGCATACTGACACACTTTATCTAAGCACAGCAGAATAAATACTATTGTTGCAAACCTTAAAATATACAATCTACATTCAGCCAAGTAAATTCATTTATCTTACACCTCAAACTCACTGTGAGTTATGTCTTCCCAGTAATAGCAAATGTACACTGTTATTCAGGCTGTACACTCACTACTTTACATTGTAGCAAAGTGTCATTTCTTCAGTGTTGTCACATGAAAATATATTATAAAATATTTTACAAAAATGTGAGGGGTGTACTCACTTTTCAGAGATAATGTATATATACAGTGGGGGATATTTATCAAGCCGTCAACCACAAATACGCTGTCATTCCCAATTCTGGTGAGCTTGATTCCACCTAGTTATCAAAGCCTACAGACCGGCAAAAGTTGAAATCTTTGACATAACATACGATTCGCCAGTCTCAATCTGACACAGATTGATGCTTACGTCACTACAGATACACATTCGGCACTATTTGACACTTTTTTAAAGTTATCAAATAGTTAACCGGTACGCTCAGGGCTATTCCGGCCCAGGGTACCTGGTTTTCAATCCACCTCCCTAAAGGCTGCGGATGCCATAGGAATCAATGGGAGTCTGAATGCAGCAAAAGCTTATATTCGATGCTGCCAGATATCCCATTGATTTCTATTGTAGAAAACCAGTAACGTTTACACCTAACACCCTAACATAAGCCTTGAGTCTAAACACCCCTAATATGCCTCCCCGACCCCGCTGCAACTAAATAAAAGGTATTAACCCCTATCCCCGGACCCCGCCGCCGATAAATAAAGTTTTCATCCATGTAGCCTCTTCTATCTTCATCCATCTGGCGTGGAGCGGGTCCATCCTGAAGACATCTGGTGCAGAGCGGGTCCAATTTGAAGACATCCGGCGAGGAGCTCCTCTTCAATATGGTCTCCGCCGTAAACTGGATCTTGAATGCAAGTGGCGTCATCCAAGATGGTGTCCCTTGCATTCCTATTGAATGAAAGGTTCCAATCAGCCAATAGGATTGAGCTCTCATACTATTATGCCATAGGAATCAATGGGAGTCTGAAAGCAGCGAAAGCTTATGTTCGATGCTGCCGGATATCCCACGGATTTCTATTGTAGAAAACCTGTAACGTTTACACCTAACACCCTAACATAAGCCTCGAGTCTAAACACCCCTAATCTGCTGCCCAACCCCGCCGCAACTAAATAAAAGGTATTAACCCCTATCCCGCCACTCCCGGACCCCGCCGCCACTAAATAAAGTTATTAACCTCTATCCCCCCACTTCCGGACCCCACCGCAACTAATTTTAAATTTATTATAAGATAGGGATGTTGTAATTTTAATTTAAAGTTAGCGGGTTGTTATGTTTAGGGGTTAATAGCCTAATTTGGTTTATGGTGATGTGGGGGGCTGGCGGTTTAGGGGTTAATTGGTTTAGTTAGTGGTAGTGATGTGAGAGGCCAGGGGTTTAGGGGTTAATACTTTTATTTAGTTGCGGCGGGGACCGGGAGCGGCGGAATAGGGGTTAATACTTTTATTTACTTGTGGCGGGGTCCGGGAGCGACAGGATAGGGGTTACACATTTTAGTATAGTGGCGGCGTTTAGTGACAGGGTATAAATAAAGTTGGTAAAAGCCGAATAGATGTGAGATCGATGACTGTTAGTTAACAACAGTTCGATGCTCATCACCGGCTTTTTGCAGGCTTTTTTTATAAATATGGAGATCGTATTCAGGTCCGTGGCCGCAATGTTAGGCGATGTTAGGTGAGCATATTGGTGCCGGCGAATGCAACAAAGTTGACGAATTGATAAATATCCCCCAGAGTGTGTGTGTATATATAAAACAATATTAATTGTAAAGGGGTGGAAGTCTTGGTGAATTACCACACTTTTTTATTTGTAGGACTTGAGACCTGGGCAAACCACTTGAAAATCATATTGAATTGTATCTTACTTCCCTTGTTGTGACCAATTAGGGTCAGACATACATACATAGCTGCTTACATTTTAACTGATTCTAATGCAACAGTGTCACTTGTGTGTTTCCACCTTATTCTCATTGACTTGTAGGTCCTTCTAATGATCATTGTACCTATAAGCCAATATGCACTAGTAAGAAGCATAATCCAACAACACATTTCATCAGGAAGAAAAACCTCAAACGTTATAATGTTACTATTCCAAATAGACAATAGAAAATGATCCCTGTAACGTAAACCTACACTGGGTACATCAGCAATTAATTTGGCTGCCCCTGAAGGAGCCGAAGCAATCAGCAAATCTAATCTGTATCTTATCAGAAACTGACTTTAAAACCCTCAGTATATCCTAATGCATATATTTTATTTTTTTTACTATATTTGAACCAACTACTTCTGCTGAAAAAATTAAATCTACAACAATTCTGAAAAATGCTGAGAGTACTGTGATGGGCTCAGGGCAGGCTGGGTTGCTGTTTTATATTGACATCTGAATCGAACACTTAGCTAATGAAACTGAGTGTAGCAAAGTTAATGTCACGGGTCAAATGTATTGTATTTGTGCTCCACAGTGCACTTCTGTATATTTACAACATATTATCACCAAACCCATCTCTCCCTTATAAAAATCATGAATAAGGGCACCTCTGATCCAACTGTATCTTTATGTAGACGGCGACAAAACAAAGGAGACCATGTCACACAGTTAATAGGACATTTTAGTGTAAAAAATACAATTCTCTATTTCATTAGAGCATTTTATTGTTAAAAGGACATGAATCACAAAATGTTTATTTTATGATCCAGAAAGAGCATACAGTTTTAAATCAATGTTCTATTTATTTCTATTACCAATTGTGCTTAATTCTCTTTGTATCCTTTGTTGAAGAAGCAGCAATGCACTACTGGGAACTAGCCAAACGCATTAGTAAGCCAATGATTAGAAGTATATATGTGCAGCCACCAATCAGCAGCCAGTTTCCAGCTTCTGAGTTTACCAGGTATGCTTTTCAACAATGGATACCAAAAATTATTTACAAGTAATTTGGAAAGTTTTAAAATTGTAAACTTAAATTGATTGGATAGAGTATGACATTTTAAACAACGTTACAGGTTACTTCTGGTATCAATTTAATTTAGTTTTCTTGGTATCCTTTGTTAAAGAGAAATACTAGGTGACCCCAGAAGCATGCACGTGTCTGTAGCCATCTGACATAGGGCTAGATTATGAGCTATCATTAGAGCGAAGAGCATAAACACGATCACGAGATTGTGGTGTTTTACATTCTCCAATTCATATTACAAGGGGCACACTGTTTAAATTACTGCAAATTCATTTATGCTTGCGGTAATTTACTCTGCCCATATTTTCTATGGATGGTTGAGCGGCAATATCCACTAATATTACAAGTTGAAAGTAATTGTAATTGCTCAAACGCAATTGTATTTAACACTAAAATTTTGACTCAAGTGTTTGGCCAGAGGAAACAATCGCACCAAACTACTCTATTAACCACTAAACTGCCACTCCCCAACATCGCAAACTACCCCTCTAAACTATTAACTCCTAAACCACCAAACCCCACATCGCAAAATACCCCTCTACATAATTAACTATTAAACCCCCACAACTACTATTGCAATGCCCCCTAACATCTAAACCTCCTAACCAACTAACCCACCTAATCGAATATCCCCTAAGTTACCCAAAAAACCTAACCGTACCTGAAAAAAAATTAAAATAACCTTACCTGAAAAAAACCTAAACTTATTTGAAAAAAACTAACCTTACCTGAAAAAAAAAACTAACCTTACCTGAAAGACAAACAAACCTAACTTTAACTGAAAAACAAAACAAACTAACATTACATGAAAAAAGCAACCATTACAGAAAATAAAAAACTATTACAGAAAAAAATAACAAAAAACAAAACAGAAGAAAGTTATGCATATTCTGAAACTATTTAGCTATGTGAGGGTGTGGTGGCCTATGGATTAATAGTGTAGATGGGTATTTTGAGGTGGGGCTTGTGTTGTTTTAGGAGTTAATAGTGTAGCGGGTACTTTGTGATGTGGGGGTATGGCAGTTTAGGGGTCAATAGTGTAGGGGAGTACTTTACAGTGGGCTATGCAGTGGTTTAGGGGGTTATTAGAGTAGGGGGCTTATGGTGATTCCTGTTAGTGGGCAAGTATGTTTTTTCCCACTTTTCTTACTCCAGTCTATAGAGAAGTATATTAACACGGTTACTATATTCTAACTTCAGCGTGAGCAAAAACAAAGTGGTTTAAAAAGCGGAAAGCTCTGTCTGAAGCATGAATGCTTAATTTTTACTTTACTGTTTCTTTAAGTTGTACTGCTGACCCCCCCCCCCCCATTCTGCTGCTGATTGCAGATGTGGACATGGCTGGTATTTGTAGTATATATATATATATATATATATATATATATATATATATATATATATATATATATATATATATATATATATACCCCTGCTTCTCATTTACTACCCAGACAATGTAAATCACTAATCATTAAAATATACCAATATAATGTTGTGTCATAAACAGCAATAAACTTAAAGAAATTAAAAAGAGGATACACTGTCCAATAGCATTTATCCGCTTTCAGTCTCTCCTTGAAAATTCACAGCTCCACCTCAAGGAGATAAGGAAAGAGAGAGAGAGAGACACAAAATAATGTAATCCAGTTAATTTCCTTTGTTACTTAAAAACATTTCATGGCATTACTCGCAAGTTTCTGAGCTTTCAGACAAGCTCAGTCAAATACAGCAAGTTTATGTTAGGCCCATAACGAGCCAACACACTCGGCATCGGTTAAAAGCTTTTCTTATTAAAATATATATTTATAAAGAACTTTTAGACAGAGGCACTTTAGTGGGCAAAAGTATGGGTATTACAGTGTATTATAAATCCGAATTTTAGGGCCAACATCACCTCCTCAATACCTCAATGACTCTTCACAGTTGTTGTAAAGAGTTCTAAAGTATTTATCCAAAACGTGTTTCGCTTGCGCTTTTTCAAGGATATAAATTTCCATTCCATGTTGCTGAGTATTTACTCCCCTTCATATGTTCTTATTTGATATTTACTTCTCTGATTTCATTGGTTAGTCATTTAATCTTTTGGATCTTTCACTCTATGTCTTTCCACTACTATCTTCGCCGCTCAACATGCAGCTATGCGTTGGTGTTTTATATCACTTATGGGTGACATATATATATATATATATATATATATATATATATATATATACATATATATATATATATATATATATATATATATATATATATATATATATATATATATATATATATACACAATACAGTATATTTAAAATCCAGTCACCATCTTAGTAGTTGTTTTTAAGTAGCCATTTTAGTAGTTCATTTAATCAATAGCCACCATATTTGTAGTCCATATTCAGCAGATTACTCAGTTGCATAACGAAAATTTAAATTATAACTTATCCTGCTGCATTCTTATACATTTTGTTAAAATGTTATTTTTTTTTAAATTACCATTTTATTAAAAAAGAACATCATTCTGAAAGACATCATGTTATAAAATCAAAATGTAAACGTAATTCATTATAGTACCCACATCTCATTAGGAATATTTAAGTAATCAAAGAGAACATATGACTATATATACCCCAATTAATACATGAACAATACTAAAGAAATGACAAATCTTAAAGTCTTTATTCAGCCCTTTTGGTAATAGACTATCCAATTCGAAAATCCATTTAATTTCAAGTTTGTTCAAAATACTAATTACAACACCTCCTTGATAATGTGGGATTACCTTGGCAATACACATAAATATTAGATCTCTGGGGTCACAGTTATGTTTCTTTTTAAAGTGTAATGATAAAGCATGTTTCTTGTTTTCTTTTCCAATACTATATATATGTTCAGATATCCTTATTTTTAACTGGTGGGTAGTACATCCTATATATTTCAATCCACAAGAACACTAATAAATATATCACATTTTTACTATTACAGTTTATCATTTGATTAATTTTGTACCAACTGCTACTTACTTGAAAATGTTCAATATGTTTAAATAAAATGTTATATCTGTGTACATCCATTATACATTTGAAAAAACATTTGAAATGTTTCTTAGCTATGTTTCCCTATTAATCTTGCTATTGATCTTGGCACTAAAATTGGGATATATAAGACGCTATTATACCCATATTTTGGTCCACTGAAGTGCCTCTGTCTTAGAGTTCTTTTTATACATATGTTTTAATAAGAAAAGCTTTTAACCGATACCAAGTGTGTTGGCCGGTTATGTGCCTAACATATCACTGCTGTATTTGACTGAGCTTGCCTGAAAGCTCCGAATCACGAGTAATACCATGAAAGGCTTTCAAGTAAGAAAGGAAAACAACTAAATTACATTATTTTGTGTCTTTCTCTCACGTTTTATCTCCTTGAGGTGGAGCTGTGAATTTGGAAAGAGAGACTGAAAGTGGATAAATGCTATTGGACAGTGTATCCTCTTTATTTTAAACTAGATTGTTCCTTTAATCTCATCTCATAGAGCTACTTAATACATTTGTATAACTGAGACAGATGTGAAGTATTTTTGTTCATATTAACTCTATATTGCATATTAGGGAATCTAGGCTGTAGAATAGAGAATACAATAATTTATTTAGCAAGTATATATATATATATATATATATATATACACACACAAGGTATTCTTCATGGTGTAAAAGGTATCAGATGATAATGAACAAACAAATGCAATCAACAGTATAAAAATCAAATTATCAAATATATTCACAAAGAATGACTAAAATGTAATTTATCATAAAAATAGTAAAATAAGATAAGTATTCCTGTTTAATAGCCTGCGGGGAAAAAAGTATTCAGAAAACGGTTTGTCTGAGTTCGTATAACTCTCAACCTTAACCTACGATAAAAAGATAGACAATTTAAAACAAAACAATGGTCAAGGTAAGTTGAATCAGATAAAATGTTTCCAACTCTTTTATTCATCCTTGAAAAGTAAATGTCTTTAAAGGGCCATTAAACACTAAATATATGCTAGGTAGAATGATGCATTAAAAAAAAGTCTGAGAATAGAATTTAGATGTATTTTTTAAAGTTACATTAGCTATTTAGATATTTACAAAATAATTGTAAAATGTTAGTGTCTATAAAACAATAGGAGCTGCCATGTTGTAACTTAGGTTACCTCCTATGATGTGGCCAATTAGGGACAGTTATAAATAGGTCACTTGAGTGTGCAGCCAATGACTATGTGGAATATAACAGTGTTCTGTACTTCCATTTCTAACAGGAACTGAAAAGCTCACAATTTCCAAATGGAAATACAGAAAAAGGGGACAAAATAAATAATGAAAGTGTATTGTAGAGTATATACAGTATATATACATATATGTGTGTGTGTGACAAACAGCAGTGGGTGCAGCACTAAAGTATAGGAACAGTCCAATTTTGAAGGTGTAATTCTTCACCCAAACATTAGTGATCCAGGTGCACGTACTCTAGAGAGACCTCCTCTCATACATAATCTCAATATAGAACAAAGCTAGCGTTAGCTTAGTTTCTTCATAAAATTAATACCTTTATTGAAGTGACATGAAGATAAAACAGCAAAGTTTCGGGTCCACCTGACCATTAATCAAGCTATGGAATACTGAGATCCACCTCCTTATATATAACCTGTGTGCCAAGTTGTTTAAGTATTACAGGACTTACACCTGAGAAAAGTCCTATTACACAATCTGGTGGCAAATTAATATATTGTTAATTTTAGACAAAAACTTTTTCTCTCCTTATTAACATTTTGTTCTATTAGGTGGATATACTATTAGGTAAGACTACAATTCAATCAAAATATAGCAACCTCAGTACATATTATTAAAGCACTTATAAAAACAAATGAAGATCATAATCTTTATTTAAACCTATAGGATATAGGGTTTTCAGTTGTTGAATCCACCAAACCTCCATCTTTTTGAGAAGCAATTCTCTATTCCCACCTCTTCTTTGCTTAGGCATATGGTCAATTACTTGAAATATGAGTTGACTAACTGTGTTTCCTGCTGTAATGAAATGGGTGGAGACTATCATTGAATTGTGCAATGTATTTGCCCTTAATCATGGAATTACATTGGGCACAGTCAAGGCATGGATAAGATCCCTTCTTAGGGGTAGATAACTAATTAACTTTGACTCCTGCCACTGCCAACATCTGCTTTAACTAGTATGTCCCTAATATTTTTTACTCTCTCATAGGAGTGTATGGGTGGGTTGTGAAACTCCGGAATATGGGGTTTAAATTTATTTAGTAAATACTAATGCATCTTTATAACAGTGGAGATATTTTCACTGTGTGAATTATATTCTGATGAAAAAAATGATCTGTTGGTTATCTTTCTGTTGTCTTTGTTTTTTAGAATGTGGTTCTCTTGCCTCTGTTAATACAGCATTCCTGCAATTAGATATTACAGTAGGGGGATAGCCTCTTCCTTTAAATTTATTGGCCATTAGATATAATCTAATGGTTTGTAGATTCTTATCTTTAACATTCCTCATTGTTCTTATAAATTGGCTCTTGGGGATAGAACTAAAGACTCTCTGTGGGTGGTAACTCTTAAAATGTAGCAGTGTTTCGATCTGTGGGTTGACAATAAATATCTGTAATCAGATGGCAGTCTTTTTTATATACAACTGTATCCAAATAACTTAGATTACTTGTAGAATAACCAAGTGTAAACCTCAGGCACTCAGTACTACTATTCAATTCATCCACAAACTCCTGTAGTGCTATTAATGTGCCCCTCCATATGCCAAACACATCATCTATATAGGAAGCCAAATTTTACAGTGTTTTTGGTATTAAAAAACCTCTTCTCAAATTGGCTGACAAAAATATTGGCGTATGAAGGGGCCAATATTTAAGCCCATGGCTGTGCCTTTTTTTTGCAAGTAATAAGTGTCCTGAAATAGGAATTAGTTAAAATATTAATTATTGTTCTCTCTCTCTCTATTATATATATAATATATATATATATATATATATATATATATATATATATATATTTATTTATATATATATATATATATATATATATATATAATTTATCATTTTATATTACCATTTCAAAGTGTTTAATGTCTCTTTAAGAGAAATATATGTTGACACCCAATGGGGTTTTTTTGGTGCAGTTTCTCCTTTAAAGGGACAGTCTACTCCAGAATTTGTATTTTTTTTTTAAGTTAATCCCTTTATTACCCATTCTCCAGTTTTGCATAACCAACAATATTATATTATATTAATATGCTTTTTACTTCTTTGATTATCTTGTATCTAACACTCTACAGACTGCCCCCTTATCTCAGTTCTTTTGACAGACTTGAATTTTAACCAATCAGTGCTGACTCCTATTTAACTCCACATGTGTGAACACATGAATTAATGCCCTCTAGCTGGGAAAAACTGTCAAAATGCCCTGAGATAAGGGGCGGCCTTCAAGGGCCTAGAAATTAGCATATGAGCCTACCTGGGTTTAGCTTTCAACAAAGAATACCAATAGAACAAAGCAAACTTGGTGATAAAAGTAAAATGGAGAGTTGTGTAAAATGACATGCCCTATCTGAATCATGGAAATTTGATTTTGATTAGACTGTCCCTTTATATGATAATGTAGCAGAGATATACCAGGTTAAAATAGAGAATGATAAAACTGATTTGATGATGACTGAATAAAAAGAAGTTAAACGTTTTTGAGACAGGACACATTTTTTAAGTACAAACGTTGTAAAAATATAAAAATTATAGTAAACATATTAACACCCAATTTCAAATCATGTTGAATCATTGTGCCAAGGAATTTGTACAATGTAACTCTGTCTAATGTACAATCTTTAATTTTCAGAGAAGAAGGTGATGGTTGATGGAGACTTTTTTTTTCTCTAAAATCAAAAACAATCTCTTTGGTTTTATGAACATTTAAAGGGTCAGTCAACACCAGAATTTTTTGCCATTTGAAAAGATAGATAATCCCTTAATTACCCATTCCCCAGTTTTGCATAACCAACACAGTTATAATAATACACATTATACCTCTCTAATTACCTTGTATCTAAGCCTCTGCAAACTGCCCCCTTATTTCAGTTCTTTTGACAAACTTGCATTTTAGCCAATCAATGCTCACTCCTCGGTAAATTCACTTGCATAAGCTCAACGTTATCTATGTGAAACACATGAACTAACGCCCTCTAATGGTGAAAAACTGTCAAAATGCATTTAGATTAGAGGTGGCCTTCAAGGTCTAAGAAATTAGCATATGAACCTCCTAGGTTTAGCTTTCAACTAGGAATACCAAGAGAACCAAGCAAAATTGGTGATAAAATTAAATTGGAAAGTTGTTTAAAATTACATGCCCTATCTGAATCATGAAAGTCTTTTTTGGACTTGACTGTCCCTTTAATTCTAAATAGTTTGCTTCACTCCATGTTACCAGCCTGTCTACTTTCATGTTATAGCTCAATTCATCTTCATCTGAGATCAGCCCAATTAGAGTAGTGTCGTCTGTAAATTTTACTAACTTCACAGATTAATTTGCAGACGTACAATCTAAGTTTTAAACAAAAACTGAAACAAAGGTAGAACCTATCCCCCTCTTTACTACTTAGTGATTAGCACAATAAGCAATTTGCCTTCATCAGTTTCTGACAGAGCGTGCATTACAGGTGGGAGCCATTTATATGACTGTCGCTATCAGCTCATACTCACAGACAAGGTATACCACCCTGTTTATACTCAGCCAACAGAACCTGACTTTTCTGTCTGTGAGATATTAAGAAGAGAAGTGAAGAATTGAAATGAATTTGTCATCTTTCCTTACTGTATATACTAAAGGGTACATTTGTTCTATTATATTCTGCACTAGAGAAAATATAAATAATTGTCCCTTTTCCTAGAGGACTGAGCATCATTTCATCCTGATATTAAACAGATTGTAGTTCTGATTTCTAGCTAACAAGAGGATTATGGTCATATTAAGAGTAATGTAAATTATTGATCAGGGGACTTGATCTGATCATTTATGAAACTATTAAAGTGACAATAAATGCAGGATTTTTTTTAAAAAAAGATTGTCACATTGCAGGTATAAATGATATATGGTACATGTCACACATTTTTAATGAATACAATGCAGAGACGATTAAAAAGCCCCCTGGATTCCTTTGCCCACCCTGCTCCCGGTTTGATCATTGTTTACTTTTTAAACAGCAGATGATTTTGCTATTTGCTTGGATACCAATTGTGCAGTTGCTTTTAAACAAAGGTGTGCTCCTGCATTTACTCTGGCCTAGATTTGGAGTTCGGCGGTAAAAGGGCTGTTAACGCTCCGCGGGTTTTTTTCTGGCCGCACCATAAATTTAACTCTGGTATCGAGAGTTCAAACAAATGCTGCGTTAGGCTCCAAAAAAGGAGCGTAGAGCATATTTACCGCAAATGCAACTCTCGATACCAGAGTTGCTTACGGACGCGGCCGGCATCAAAAACGTGCTCGTGCACGATTCTCCCATAGGAAACAATGGGGCAGTTTGAGCTGAAAAAAAACCTAACACCTGCAAAAAAGCAGCGTTCAGCTCTTAACGCAGCCCCATTGTTTCCTATGGGGAAACACTTCCTACGTCTGCACCTAACACTCTAACATGTACCCCGAGTCTAAACACCCCTAACCTTACACTTATTAACCCCTAATCTGCAGCCCCCGCTATCGCTGACCCCTGCATTACACTTTTAACCCCTAATCTGCCGCTCCGTAAACCGCCGCCACCTACGTTATCCCTATGTACCCCTAATCTGCTGCCCTAACATCGCCGACCCCTATGTTATATTTATTAACCCCTAATCTGCCCCCCACAACGTCGCCGACACCTGCCTACACTTATTAACCCCTAATCTGCCGAGCGGACCTGAGCGCTACTATAATAAAGTTATTAACCCCTAATCCGCCTCACTAACCCTATCATAAATAGTATTAACCCCTAATCTGCCCTCCCTAACATCGCCGACACCTACCTTCAATTATTAACCCCTAATCTGCCGACCGGAGCTCACCGCTATTCTAATAAATGTATCAACCCCTAAAGCTAAGTCTAACCCTAACACTAACACCCCCCTAAGTTAAATATAATTTTTATCTAACGAAATAAATTAACTCTTATTAAATAAATAATTCCTATTTAAAGCTAAATACTTACCTGTAAAATACATCCTAATATAGCTACAATATAAATTATAATTATATTATAGCTATTTTAGGATTAATATTTATTTTACAGGCAACTTTGTAATTATTTTAACCAGGTACAATAGCTATTAAATAGTTAAGAACTATTTAATAGTTACCTAGTTAAAATAATAACAAATTTACCTGTAAAATAAATCCTAACCTAAGATATAATTAAACCTAACACTACCCTATCAATAAAATAATTAAATAAACTACCTACAATTACCTACAATTAACCTAACACTACACTATCAATAAATTAATTAAACACAATTGCTACAAATAAATACAATTAAATAAACTAGCTAAAGTACAAAAAATAAAAAAGAACTAAGTTACAGAAAATAATAAAATATTTACAAACATAAGAAAAATATTACAACAATTTTAAACTAATTACACCTACTCTAAGCCCCCTAATAAAATAACAAAGCCCCCCAAAATAAAAAATTCCCTACCCTATTCTAAAATACAAATATTACAAGCTCTTTTACCTTACCAGCCCTGAACAGGGCCCTTTGCGGGGCATGCCCCAAGAATTTCAGCTCTTTTGCCTGTAAAAAAAAACATACAATACCCCCCCCCCAACATTACAACCCACCACCCACATACCCCTAATCTAACCCAAACCCCCCTTAAATAAACCTAACACTAATCCCCTGAAGATCTTCCTACCTTGTCTTCACCATACCAGGTTCACCGATCCGTCCTGGCTCCAAGATCTTCATCCAACCCAAGCAGGGGTTGGCGATCCATAATCCGGTGCTCCAAAGTCTTCCTCCTATCCGGCAAGAAGAGGACATCCGGACCGGCAAACATCTTCTCCAAGCGGCATCTTCTATCTTCTTCCATCCGATGACGACCGGCTCCATCTTGAAGACCTCCAGCGCGGATCCATCCTCTTCTTCCGACGACTAGACGACGAATGACGGTTCCTTTAAGGGACGTCATCCAAGATGGCGTCCCTCGAATTCCGATTGGCTGATAGGATTCTATCAGCCAATCGGAATTAAGGTAGGAATTTTCTGATTGGCTGATGGAATCAGCCAATCAGAATATAGTTCAATCCGATTGGCTGATCCAATCAGCCAATCAGATTGAGCTCGCATTCTATTGGCTGTTCCGATCAGCCAATAGAATGCGAGCTCAATCTGATTGGCTGATTGGATCAGCCAATCGGATTGAACTATATTCTGATTGGCTGATTCCATCAGCCAATCAGAAAATTCCTACCTTAATTCCGATTGGCTGATAGAATCCTATCAGCCAATCGGAATTCGAGGGACGCCATCTTGGATGACGTCCCTTAAAGGAACCGTCATTCGTCGTCTAGTCGTCGGAAGAAGAGGATGGATCCGCGCTGGAGGTCTTCAAGATGGAGCCGGTCGTCATCGGATGGAAGAAGATAGAAGATGCCGCTTGGAGAAGATGTTTGCCGGTCCGGATGTCCTCTTCTTGCCGGATAGGAGGAAGACTTTGGAGCACCGGATTATGGATCGCCAACCCCTGCTTGGGTTGGATGAAGATCTTGGAGCCAGGACGGATCGGTGAACCTGGTATGGTGAAGACAAGGTAGGAAGATCTTCAGGGGATTAGTGTTAGGTTTATTTAAGGGGGGTTTGGGTTAGATTAGGGGTATGTGGGTGGTGGGTTGTAATGTTGGGGGGGGGGTATTGTATGTTTTTTTTTACAGGCAAAAGAGCTGAAATTCTTGGGGCATGCCCCGCAAAGGGCCCTGTTCAGGGCTGGTAAGGTAAAAGAGCTTGTAATATTTGTATTTTAGAATAGGGTAGGGAATTTTTTATTTTGGGGGGCTTTGTTATTTTATTAGGGGGCTTAGAGTAGGTGTAATTAGTTTAAAATTGTTGTAATATTTTTCTTATGTTTGTAAATATTTTATTATTTTCTGTAACTTAGTTCTTTTTTATTTTTTGTACTTTAGCTAGTTTATTTAATTGTATTTATTTGTAGCAATTGTGTTTAATTAATTTATTGATAGTGTAGTGTTAGGTTAATTGTAGGTAATTGTAGGTAGTTTATTTAATTATTTTATTGATAGGGTAGTGTTAGGTTTAATTATATCTTAGGTTAGGATTTATTTTACAGGTAAATTTGTTATTATTTTAACTAGGTAACTATTAAATAGTTCTTAACTATTTAATAGCTATTGTACCTGGTTAAAATAATTACAAAGTTGCCTGTAAAATAAATATTAATCCTAAAATAGCTATAATATAATTATAATTTATATTGTAGCTATATTAGGATGTATTTTACAGGTAAGTATTTAGCTTTAAATAGGAATTATTTATTTAATAAGAGTTAATTTATTTCGTTAGATAAAAATTATATTTAACTTAGGGGGGTGTTAGTGTTAGGGTTAGACTTAGCTTTAGGGGTTAATACATTTATTAGAATAGCGGTGAGCTCCGGTCGGCAGATTAGGGGTTAATAAGTGTAGGTAGGTGTCGGCGACGTTGAGGGGGGCAGATTAGGGGTTAATAAATATAATATAGGGGTCGGCGATGTTAGGGGTAGCAGATTAGGGGTACATAGGGATAACGTAGGTGGCGGCGATTTGCGGTCGGAAGATTAGGGGTTAATTATTTTAAGTAGCTTGCGGCGACGTTGTGGGGGGCAAGTTAGGGGTTAATAGATATAATACAGGGGTCGGCGGTGTTAGGGGCAGCAGATTAGGGGTACATAAGTATAACGTAGGTGGCGGTCGGCAGATTAGGGGTTAAAAATTTTAATCGAGTGGCGGCGATGTGGGGGGAGCTCGGTTTAGGGGTACATAGGTAGTTTATGGGTGTTAGTGTACTTTAGGGTACAGTAGTTAAGAGCTTTATAAACCGGCGTTAGCCAGAAAGCTCTTAACTCCTGCTATTTTCAGGCGGCTGGAATCTTGTCGTTAGAGCTCTAACGCTCACTGCAGAAACGACTCTAAATACCGGCGTTAGGAAGATCCCATTGAAAAGATAGGCTACGCAAATGGCGTAGGGGGATCTGCGGTATGGAAAAGTCGCGGCTGAAAAGTGAGCGTTAGACCCTTTAATCACTGACTCCAAATACCAGCGGGCGGCCAAAACCAGCGTTAGGAGCCTCTAACGCTGGTTTTGACGGCTACCGCCGAACTCTAAATCTAGGCCTCTGTATGCCGTCTGACGTCCAGTGATATCAAAGAGGACATACAATGTCACACAGACAGCAAAACTTATGAACTAGATTCAGACGGAGGGAAAGCAGAGGGCGATAGGCTTCTTATGGCCTGGACCTCTCACTGCAAAGATTAACTAAAAGTAGGTACAGTCTTGGCCAGCTAATGGATCAACAAATATAATTTAAGGTATAAAACTGCTTAAAAAGAATAGATTTTATTATAAAGGATAATATGTAAGGTATGTTCTTATTTATATATATATAACTGTATATATCTGTGTGTGTAACATAGAATTTTTAAATATACAGTGTATAAATATATATATACATTTTTTTTTAATTCCTTTGTTCATGTTTTCGATGCGTCACTGTCCACCAATAAATTACGTTTTGTCCCTATCAGTTACAAAAATATTATTCACAAACATGCGCATCCAGTTAGTAATAAAAAAAAAACTGCTTTAAAAGGAAAATGCACTCATGTAAGCACCTTGTATAAATAAACTGTATTCAAAGCTGCTACAGGAACACTTTTTCAGATAGGCTGAGCTCTCGCTCCCTAACACTTCACATAGAGGTTGATTTCTGCTAGAAAATACTGCAGTATTCATATTTTCAGTTCAGGTGGAGCTATCAACAGGCTAAAGCAGCTGGTTTAAGTGACAAAATAAAAGCAAATTTGCTACTTGTATACAATTTAAAACTGCTGCTCTATGTGCTAGATTACAAGTGGAGAGCTAAATATCGCTTGTGTGCAAGTGATATAAGCGCTCCAGCTTGTAATACCAGTGCACGATAATGTGCGCTGGTATTATAAGTTAAGCGCAATGCGAACGTGAGCTTGTGTTCTCATTGCTAGGAAGCATTGCGCTCAAAAGATCGCGCTTCCATAGGCTCCTATGGGAGCCTTGTTCTGAAGCTGTCACAGACGGCATCAGAACTTCAGCGCCAGCGAAAGGGGGTAAGTAGCGTAGCGATAGGCAGCATTTTTAAATATATATGTATATGAATATATACATTTATATTTATGCGTTAATATGTGTATATACACATATTAGCACATATATATATATATATATATATATATATATATATATATATAAAAAAGCATATAAGCATATACAAATATATTTACATTGCCATCTATGGGAACACAAATTTCAGTGCCATTTTTTTTATAACACCCCACTCCCACCAACTTTAAAGCCCCAAAACTGCCTAGTGTAAGTCTATTTTGAGGGCATTTGGGGCATTTTTAGAAAATTAACCAGAGGTCTGACACCTGGTTAATTTTCAGAGTGCTAATTGCTAATCTGCGAGCTTGTGGTAGCAATAAGGTTAATTATTGCACTCCTGCAAACGGGCACATTTTCCCATTTGCTAGAGCACGATAATTTATTGCTCCACTTGTAATCTAGCCCATTATCTGAATCATGAAAGAAAGCTGTTGGGCTTCATATCTGTTTCATAAATAGTAAAGAAAAAAATGAATAAATATATTGCACTGTATTTTTCTCCTGGATGTGAACTGTAGAACTCACTTTGCTATAAATGGCGCCGTCAAAGTTCTACATTCAATAAAAACATGTTCATAAAATTATTATCTGACTGAAATTTAAAAAAAGTCAATAAAATTGTAGAATAGGGGAGCTGCTTTTATTTCGCTGTTACCTTCTTATGGTATAGAATGTGTTCCACTCTTAAGGATACAGTATCACAAAAAAACAACAACAAATGAAAACAAATACATCTTCTATATGTAGACGAGAAATGTTGAAAAAGGTTAAAGGGACACTGAACTCAAATTTTTTCTTTTGTGATTCAGATAGAGCATGCAATTTTAAGCAACTTTCTAATTTACTCCTATTATCAATTTTTCTTTGTTCTCTTGCTATCTTTATTTGAAAAAGAAGGCATCTAAGCTTTTTTTTTTTGGTTCAGTACTCTGGACAGCACTTTTTTATTGGTGGATGAATTCATCCACCAATCAGCAACCCAGGTTGTTCACCAAAAATGGCCCGGCATCTAAACTTACATTCTTGCATTTCAAATAAGGATTCCAAGCGAACAAAGAAAATTTGAAATAAATTAGAAAGTTGCTTAAAATTTCATGCACTATCTGAATCACAAAAGAAAAAAATTTGGGTTCAGTGTCCCTTTAAAGAGCAATTAAAGAGACAACCCTTTTAATTTCCCATAATAAATTTGAATCAATATCTGTGGAACAAAAAAAAAAGTGTTTGGTTCCGGGGAAGTTTACACCAGCAAGTTGAGATTTGATAAATTAAAAAAGTTAGAGCTAGTTCATAATAGTTTTAATGTTCTGTTATAGAACCACTACATACAATAGAATAGCATCAGAAAAAGTATATTAAAAAGACAAAGCAAAAGCATTTGAATTGACTAGAAGAGTTCTTTCTAAAAAAAATTATTTCTGTTTTCCCTCCCACTGCATCATGTGACAGCCATCAGCCAATAATAAAATGCATATACGTATATTCTGTAATTGCTTGTACATCTTCAGTAGGAGCTGGTGTCTCAAAAAATGAGCAAATAAAAGAATTGTGCATAATTAGATAATTGAAGTAAATTGGAAAGTTGTTTAAAAATGTTATGATCTATCAATTTTAATTTTGTCTTTAATAAAGGCATCAACGTTAAAATGCTGGAGTCTGAGTATATTGCACGTGTAAAGCTACATAGTAACATGGTGGCAGCTGATGCTTTTTGAGCAATACATCAAGAAGGTGATATGGAAGGTTTACAACCACCAGGTTTGCCGGATATCCAGGCAAATAATCTGTCTCTGAAAAGATGGAAATAATAAATAACCCTATGCACAGACCTTACCATGGAGATGAAGATAAAGCTGCCCCTTTACTTGGAGAGGAACAATTCAGACGGGTGAAAGACGCCCTTACCCCAGGAGCAGCAGCTCCCTCACTACTACACATAATTAGTATTTGATAATTATTGTGAGCCAAAGCAGAATAAGACTATGGAAAGCTATATATATATTCAAGAAGTCATAGAGAAGAGGAAGGAATAGATGTATATGTCATAAAGCTGTGTGCACTGGCAACCACTTGTAACTTTAGTAATATCAGAGATTTATTAATAAGGGACAGGACTGTATATGGCACAAGGGGGTCTAACCTTAGAGCGTCTGATGAGAGAAGAGGACTTGATATTAGAAACATTTCTACAAATAGGTAGAGTGGCTGAGCTTTCTAGCACAAGGCTGAAGATAATAGGGAACACCAGTGCAGTGGGAGAAAAGGAAAGAACAAGAGGAACATAAAGAGCACTCACTTATAAAGCTATATAGGATAGATATATCGCCTTTGAGAAAGTCTAATGGCGAAATGCGCATCAGGCGTATTATGTGACTCCTTGCAGCACTTTATATTGTTTGTTTGATGGTACTAATTGGTAACCTTTTGATGACAGAGAATATTTTTGCAGTCTATGGATGCACGACCCAACAAGTTTTAATAATTGTGTTGGTTCTACCTTTATTTAGTTTAATTGGTTGGCGGGACTATGTCCTCTTTTTGATATTTATTTGTTTTGGTGGAACCAGCATAATGGGACAACCGTTGCTGTTTGCTCCATGACTGCATCTCTGTCATCTTATTCTAATTGTTGATAACATATATATTTTTATTTTTGGTGCTGGTTGGATCATATCCACTTTGGATTTTTTATATTTGTATATTAACATTATTATTTATTTTACTTTATGTCTTTAACCCCTTAGTGACCAGAGCACTTTTCCATTTTCTGTCCGTTTGGGACCAAGGCTATTTTTACATTTCTGCGG
This sequence comes from Bombina bombina, assembly GCF_027579735.1. Taxonomy (NCBI): domain Eukaryota; kingdom Metazoa; phylum Chordata; class Amphibia; order Anura; family Bombinatoridae; genus Bombina; species Bombina bombina. The sequence goes on along the minus strand of NC_069502.1, from coordinate 1,174,598,061 downwards.
TGTTTGTGTTTAGCTGAAATTTTCCTCTTACTCATTTACTGTACCCACACATATTATATACCGTTTTTCTCGCCATTAAATGGACTTTCTAAAAATACCATTATTTTCATCATATCTTATAATTTACTATAAAAAAAATTATAAAATATGAGGAAAAATGGAAAAAAACACACTTTTTCTAACTTTGAACCCCAAAATCTGTTACATATCTACAACCACCAAAAAACACCCATGCTAAATTGTTTCTAAATTTTGTCCTGAGTTTAGAAATACCCAATGTTTACATCTTCTTTGCTTTTTTTGTAACTTATAGGGCCATAAATACAAGTAGCACTTTGCTATTTTCAAACCATTTTTTTTCAAAATTAACGCTAGTTACATTAGAACACTAATATCTTTCAGGAATCCCTGAATATCCATTGACATGTATATATTTTTTTTTAGAAGACATCCCAAATTATTGATCTAGGCCCATTTTGGTATATTTCATGCCACCATTTCACCGCCAAATGCGATCAAATACAAAAAATTGTTCACTTTTTCACGAATTTTTTCACAAACTTTCAGTTTCTCACTGAAATTATTTACATACTGCTTGTGCAATTATGGCATAAATGGTTGTAAATTCTTCTCTGGGATCCCCTTTGTTCAGAAATAGCAGACATATATGGCTTTGGCATTGCTTTTTGGTAATTAGAAGGCCGCTAAATGCCACTGCGCACCACACGTGTATTATGCCCAGCAGTGAAGGGGTTAATTAGGGAGCATGTAAGGAGCTTTTTGGGGGTAATTTTAGCTTTAGTGTAGTGTAGTAGAAAACCCCAAGTATTGATCTAGGCCCATTTTGGTATATTTCATGCCACCATTTCACCGCCAAATGCGATCAAATTAAAAAAAACGTAAAATTTTTCATAATTTTAGGTTTCTCACTGAAATAATTTACAAACAGCTTGTACAATTATGGCACAAATGGTTGTAAATGCTTCTCTGGGATCCCCTTTGTTCAGAAATAGCAGACATATATGACTTTGGAGTTGCTTTTTGGTAATTAGAATGCTGCTAAATGGCGCTGCGCATCACACGTGTATTATGGCTAGCAGTGAAGGGGTCAATTAGGTAGCTTGTAGGGAGCTTGCAGGGTTAATTTTAGCTTTAGTGTAAAGATCAGCCTCCCACCTGAAACATCAGACCCCCTGATCCCTCCCAAACATCTCTCTTCCCTCCCCTACCCCACAAATGTCCCCGCCATCTTAAGTACTGGCAGAAACTCTGCCAGTACTAAAATAAAAGGTATATTTGGGCTTTTTTGTGCATTTTTTGTTAGCATATTTACATATGCTTCTGTGTAGGGATCCCCCTTAGCCCCCAACCTCACTGATCCCCCACTAAACAGCTCTCTAACCCTCCCCCTCTGACTTAATGTGCGCCATCTTGGGTACTGGCAGCTGTCTGCCAGTACCCAGTTTAGTGAAAAAAAGCTTTTTTTTAAATAAAATATGTCCCTTTTCTGTAGTGTAGCTTTCCCCCCCCCCAAGACCAACCCCCACCCCTTCCAGATCCCTTAGATGGTTTTTCAAAATAAAGTTTATTAAATTTTTTTTTTACTTTTACTTTTTAACTTTTCTGTAGTGTAGCGGTTCCCACCCGCTCCCGCCCCGTGCACGCGCCCGCCCGCCACCCCCCCCGTGCACGCGCGCACGCCCGTGCGCGCCCCCGACGGTCCCGATCCCGATCCCGCCCCCCGTGACGTCACGCGCAACACCGATGGCCGCCCACCCGCCTCCCAATTCGGCTCCCACCCACCAACGATACCGGCCATCGATGTCCGGTGCAGAGAGGGCCACAGAGTGGCTCTCTCTGCATCGGATGGCCATGTATGGTTATTGCAGGATGCCTCCATATCGAGGCATCACTGCAATAACCGGAAAGCAGCTGGAAGCGAGCAGGATCGCTTCCAGCTGCTTTCCACACCGAGGACGTGCAGGGTACGTCCTCAGGCATTAACTGCCTTTTTTTTGAGGACGTACCCTGCACGTCCTCGGTCATTAAGGGGTTAATAAACGTTATGTTTTATATGTAACCTGAGACATAGGGGCCGACTTATCAAGGTCTGAATGGAGCTTGATGCCCCTCTTTCCGTACCAGCCTTCAGGCTTGCCGGAAACAGCAGTTATGAAGCGCTGCTACATAACTGATTCACTGCCTCTGAGGCTCCGGTCTGCTATCTGCCCAATCCTATATGATCGGGCTGATTGACACCCCCTGCTAGTGGCCGATTGGCGGCAAATCTGCAGGGGGCAGCATTGCACAAGCAGTTTTGGTGAACTGCTTGTGCAATGATAAATGCCAACAGCGTATGCTACAGCCTATCATGTCGGACAGACATTGATAAATTGGCCCCTTAGCCTCCATCCTACATAACTTTATAAGTGAGTTATCTTATTCTAATTGTTGATAACATATATATTTTTATTTTTGGTGCTGGTTGGATCATATCCACTTTGGATTTTTTATATTTGTATATTAACATTATTATTTATTTTACTTTATGTCTTTAATAAACGTTATGTTTTATATGTAACCTGAGACATAGGGGCCGACTTATCAAGGTCTGAATGGAGCTTGATGCCCCTCTTTCCGTACCAGCCTTCAGGCTTGCCGGAAACAGCAGTTATGAAGCGCTGCTACATAACTGATTCACTGCCTCTGAGGCTCCGGTCTGCTATCTGCCCAATCCTATATGATCGGGCTGATTGACACCCCCTGCTAGTGGCCGATTGGCGGCAAATCTGCAGGGGGCAGCATTGCACAAGCAGTTTTGGTGAACTGCTTGTGCAATGATAAATGCCAACAGCGTATGCTACAGCCTATCATGTCGGACAGACATTGATAAATTGGCCCCTTAGCCTCCATCCTACATAACTTTATAAGTGAGTTCTCTTTATGTGCCAATTGTTCCTTTATTTTCTCTCATATATTTTTTTGGCATGGAGCACCCCCACTCTGTAATAGATGTAGAATATTCCAATAATAGCTAATAAGTGGGTTTATTGAATTATTCTCCCTATACCTTTTCCTTATTTTAACACAAGTGCAGTGCCAGTCCATGAGATTGAAACAAGGGACATTCTCAGGAAGGGTTGCAGAAGAATGCCAGTGAACCCAGACAAGCCAATACAGTGAATGTTAGGGATGTGCAGGGAAACAATGTTGTTAAACATTTACATTTGTTTTTGTTAAAACAAATGTAATTATTTTGAAGCTACAGGTGAAAAATCCAGCTGTAGCTAAATACTTAAAATAAAGTGCTCTGGAGAGTGCAGCAATTCAAGACAGAAGACATATATGAAGACATTCCGAGGTTGACTTTGGAACCAGCTTTTTACTAATTTAGAAAAACTAAGTATTATTATCCCTGTAAATAAAATAACAAACTGCATAAGTAGTTAGTTGCTAGTGAAAAAAAACTATAACGAAAGTTAAGGATTTGCATTGAACCTAAGCCTCTGAACAGGGCTTTGCCAACAAGAGATGACACTGTGAGATCTAGCAAGAGCAAAAAATATTTTCAATGTGTAATGGAAGAATGGGTTTGGCACATTGAATTAGAGGAAGAATCTATTTGACCCCTTTTGGCTAATACAGAGGGGTTTGAATGCCTATGGGTATCAATCATGCCTCAGAAGTGTTTAAACTAAATAATAGGAAGGGCTGCAATGTATCAGGATATTTGCCGATTATATTCTAATTGCAAGAGAAGAAGATACAAAGGTAGAAGATGTTTAGTATCATGATAGAAAGTTGAGAAAATTGTTAGATCGTTGAAGAGAAAGGCACATCAAAGTAAATTTAGAAAAATTCCAGGGAAGGAAAACAGAAGTGTCATATATTGGTCATTGGTATATTTGTTTTACTGTTAGCCAAGGGACTTCAGGTAGACCAATGCAAAGTAAAAATCATTATAGAAATGTCATAAACCACAGATGTTAAAGGATTTCAGATATTTTTGGGGATGGTAAACTATATGTTTTTGAGAACCATTCAGATGCAGGTAAACCACTGTGCTAAACCAAAAAGATGCAGTTTAGGAGTGGACTAAAGAGCATGAAGATGCATTTGAGCAGATTAAGGTAAACATAATTGCTTAAGTATTCTAACTACAATGTGATGCATTTGAGAAAGGTCTGAGAGCAGCGCTGATGCAAGAAATAAACCCAATAGGTTTTGCAAGCCGAGCAATGACAGAAACAGAGCAAGGTTGTGCATAGATAGAGAAGACCAGTTAGTAGTCCTCTTTGAAATGTAAAAAATCCACCAATCCACATATAGGCAGACAATAAATAGATGTACAACTGATCATAAGTACCTTGAAAACACTTTGAAGAAATCCCTGCTTAAAGGGCCATAATACCCAAATGTTTAAACACTTGAAACTGATGCAGTATAGCTGTAAAAAGCTGACTAGAAAATATCACTTGAACATCTCTATGTAAAAAGGAAGATATTTTACCTCAAAAGTTTCTCAGTAGCCACATCCCATTGTAAAGGACTTCTAAGTAGCATATCAGTACGTCTGTCCCGGGACAGCCGAAGGGTTGAGCCTCGTGCACTCTCATCTTATTTCCCTATTCAGTGTAAAGAAGTTTACTATGAAATCTCATGAGAGTTAAGTCAAATCTCATGAGATCACAGTAAAAGAGTTCATGACCCCAGAACTGCTGATGCTGATTGGCTGCTGTTAATTTCTTCATTTTTTTTTTAACCTGCAGCTGAGCAGCTGCTGAGTATAACTTTTTGCACAGAACTTACTCTGCTGAGCTGAGGAAATTGTGAGGTAAAATATCTTCCTTTTTTACATAGAGATGCTCAGGTGATATTTTACTGTCAGCTTTTTATAGTTATACTGCATCAGTTTCAAGTGATTTAGCATATGAGTATTATGTCCCTTTAAAGCACTCAGACTTCTAACATAGTAACATAGTAGATGAGGTTGAAAAAAGACCGAAATCCATTAAATTCAACCTATACAAGACTCATATACTTACAAAAAAGCTCAAGTTGAGCTTAAATTAATCCCATAAAAAGGTGACCCATTTAACACAAGCAATCATATCCATAAATTCTGTTTCTAACCATTTTTAAATGTATCTAAGGAATTGTCATTAACTACCTCCTTTGGTAATGAGTTCCAAAATTTTATTGCTCTTACAGTGAAAAAAACCTTTCTGTTGCAGGAGATTCTTCAGTGTATGATATGTATTACTGCTTCAGACATATGATGCAATTATCAGATACTGCCTGTGGAAGTCTCCGGCAGTAGTAGACCCATTAAGTAGGGCTTATTTACAAGAAGGTTCCATGAAGGGCTATGTGGAGCACCAAATTGCATGCTTCAACATCTATCCATCTTAAACAGAAGACTTGTACAGATAAAGACAAGGTGTTACAAGAAATTAATCAAATTGTGTTTAGCATATGGCCTCATGCAAAGGAACAAGTGGCCCTGAATGCTTCACTATTTTACCAAATACATGATTAACTGGGTGTACAAAATGGTGTTCTATTTAAAGGAAAGTTTCAAGGAAAAAGTAGTTTTTCAATCAGATCTCCGAGGGGATTTTATGTCACAAATACGTTCTTCTCATTTACAATGCCTATGACAAGAGTTTTAACTGGCCAGGAAACAATGCCCAGTTGAAAGAATATATCTACCAATGCAACATTTGGGGTGTCAATTTATTATTGTGCGGACGGACATGATACGATGTAGCGTATCATGTCTGCCACACATCGATAAATGCCAACAGCATACTCTGTCGGCATTTATCATTGCACCTGCAGATTCATGGCCAATCAGCCACTAGAAGGGGGTGTTAATCAACCCGATCATATTCGATTGGGCTGATTGCTGTCTGCCACTTCAGAGGTGGCGGACGAGTTAAGGAGCAGCGGTCTTAGGACCGCTGCTTCTTAACTTCCGCTTCAGGCGGATTTGAAGCGGAATGGGTCGGAAGCAGCATCCGCTGCTTCATAAATCGACCCCATGATGTTAATTTGTTAGTAAAATATAAAGAAACGTTAACAATTTATTCACAGTTCATGGGAATAAAAAGTATTTAATTACAGTGGATTATGACTCTTAAACAGTGGATTAGACTCAAACATCTGGGAGACAAATCATCTAAAGGATACAAGATCTATCATAGTAATAAGAAAGTAATAATAAAGTTCCACTTTGTCAGATATTAAATCCTAGACACTGCATGTTCAGATAATGGACCCCAGTATATAGCAACAGAGTTTAAAGACTTCAGTAGAGAATGGGACTTTGACCTGGATCTCTACACCAGGATACACTCAGAGCAATGGGAAAGTTGATTTAGCAGTAAAGACAGTAAAGAGACTACTGAAAAAGGCCTTGTCATTAGGAAATGATTCGTTACTGCCATTGTTAGATCATCACAACACACAAACATAGGGTCTAGTATCTAGTGCTGCTCAAAGACTGATCAGCCGAAAAATCAAACCACTCCCTTTAAGAGGGAGTTTGCTACTACAGGTTATTTAAGGAAGGCACCAAAACCTGTGCAGGAAATGTTCACTGCAGGCTGCCCAGTACAAAAAGGTATGGGTACAACCTCTAACAAACCAGGAAAGAGAATGGTATAAAGTAAGCCTACAAGCCCCTCAGATCATATTAAGTGGTGATGGAGTAAGCACAGGTTCAGAGAAGGCACTGCCTGCTACATGCCTCAGTTAAAGATACACAATAGCACCCAAGAAGAATCTCAAATCAAGAGCACAAGTCAGGCAACAATGGAAAACAGCCCAACAAAATATTGAGAAGTAAAAAACACAGAAACATCAGATATAAATGGGCTAAGAGGTGACATTGAAGTCCTGACTGAACAACCACAGGGATCCAGTAACACCCAGACTAGAAGAGGGATATGTGTCAGAAAACCAGCATATCCTAATGACTACAATGTCCAGTGAATTAATGTTCAGCCCCACAGAGACTTGTTGTCCTCTGGGAATTGAACTAAAGAGACAGTCATTTCATATTCCCCAAATAGGGAAAAGATGTATCATTACGAAAAACAGAGTGTTTGGTTCCAGCGGAAACTTAATTAAATGCTACTCTACAGTTTAGCAGGAAGTTGAGATTTATTGAGTTAAGAAAGAGAATAAGTTTATGCAGCAAGAGAAAGAGCATACGTTTATGCAGCACGTTTTATTATGTTCTATTTATAAAGGCATCAAAGACGAACTGATGGAGTCTGAGTATATTGTACATTTAAAGCTACACTGAAAAAGAGTTGAGGTTTAGGTTAAAAACAAACAAAAAATCTGCCCATGAGAAAGTCTGTGAGATTTCTAAGTCAAATTTTGTTCTATCCAATAAGACTACTGTACAGTAACAAAATAAACATGCAAATATTTAACAATTACACTCACAGAATCCATTTTTGCAAAAGTGTTGCATTTGTAATTGTTTTTCTGTGTTTCTAGTTTTTTTTGTTGGATGCAAAACAACTTCATACGTTGATGACAGGATCACACAATAGGGGTAAGCTGGAAAAAGTTGAAGAGAGCGTTCATGAATTTTAAACATGAACTCACCTGACAAATGTCTATGAATCAGTCCCATTGTGATATTTCACTTTAATGCATACTGTGTTGCAGATTTTGCAAGCTTCAATGAATCTATACCAATGTATTTACTAATATTGATTTTTTTAAATCCATTTAAAATATTCAGCTTACTTTGAAATAACATACATATAAGATGGAATCAATTTAACATCTAATGGCAAGCAGAATATTTATATTAAAGGTAAAACTATTTCTGTTTAGATACCTATAAAATGCTTTCATCAGCAGTTTGAAGAAATTCACAATCCAAAAGATGTCAAGACATGAATAAACGCTGTGCATGTGATAATATTTCCTATCATTTTACATTCTAATATCCCCAATATATACATAGAAATATGAAAACCTAGGCAAGTTAGACTATGACATTACCCAGTTAGATATAATTCACACATATCAGCAATTTGATACTCGGAAGCCTTTGCTTTACAGCACAATAAATAAGCAGGGCAGGTTATACTGGTGCAATTTATACAGTTGTGTAAAGTGGTCAAACGCAGTGGGGTACCAGAAATCATTTTAGTATGAAGAATATTACTGTGGCTTAAAACTGGGGCGCACAGTGCATAAATCTACACCTGGTTTGGTCTTTATAGTTTATTGATTGTCTAGTTTTAAGCACCTTTATGAGAATAATTTTATGTTTAGACCTATTGATTATCTTGAATAGAATATTCCAGTCAGTATTTCCTAAATGTACAGACATTTTTATTTTAATGTTTAAAGATTCATGGACTTGAAAGTTGAACTTTCATTATTCAGAAAATATGCAGTTAAAAGTGTACTTCTTCTAACAGCAAGAACTCAGTTGTCACAGGGAGAAATTACAGTTGTGTGAAAATAATAATGCTTATTAGTTTCAATGGTAAAAGGGGGCCCTTTTGGAAAAATAAGCAAACATTTTACTATGGTAATCAGGAAAAGCCATAGCCATTGTATTATTTAAGATATGAATATCATGAACTGTTAATCTTGTTTCTAGACCAAAACCTCGCCAAAATAAATAAAAAACACGTTTTTTACAATAAACAAACTTAGAAAAAAGTGAATAATCAACAATTTTACAGTATATTGCATATAAATTACACATCATACACACATACTTTATACCCATAATGCTCCAGCTCAAATGTATGACTCATTCATTTAAAAGTTTTACTATTCTTTTGGGAGTGAAGAGGTTAATTTCATACTTGTAAAGTGCAATTGTTATTTCACATTGTACAACGGTATTGACTTAAACACCTGCATTGTAAGGGATAGGCTTGCTGAATGGCCATTTTATTAGTGATTTGTATTTGTATGAGAATGGGAATCACGGTTTACTTTCAGCTCTGGTAACTTGCACTCGAGAGATACTAATACTTTAGCGAGACAATTTACTTTCAGCTTGTAACACGAACATACAGGTGCTTATAATATAGTTGTGGTATGGAATTCATTGAAGTGCAGTTCATGGTAGAAATATAGCGCAAAATGCCATTACACTTGTAATCTAGATCTTAATGCACCTTTCTTCAGATGCCTAACCATTGTGCTCTTGTCTGCAGACTCACATTGACCTGTCCTTAGTCTTCAATTAACTAAAAAGTGTGCGCTGCTTTTGAGCCTTTGCGGGGCAGGTTTGCACATGCGAGCCTGTTTCCTTCAATGTAAGAAGCTTTTTACACTCTCCGACACCTCTGAGATGGTGTATTGAGATTACCTCATATAGGCCTAGATTTAGAGTTCGGCGGTAAAAGGGCTGTTAACGCTCCGCGGGTTTTTTTCTGGCCGCACCATAAATTTAACTCTGGTATCGAGAGTTCAAACAAATGCTGCGTTAGGCTCCAAAAAAGGAGCGTAGAGCATTTTTACCGCAAATGCAACTCTCGATACCAGAGTTGCTTACGGACGCGGCCGGCATCAAAAACGTGCTCGTGCACGATTCTCCCATAGGAAACAATGGGGCTGTTTGAGCTGAAAAAAAACCTAACACCTGCAAAAAAGCAGCGTTCAGCTCCTAACGCAGCCCCATTGTTTCCTATGGGGAAACACTTCCTACGTCTGCACCTAACACTCTAACATGTACCCCGAGTCTAAACACCCCTAGCATTACACTTATTAACCCCTATTCTGCCGCCCCCGCTATCGCTGACCCCTGCATTACACTTTTAACCCCTAATCTGCCGCTCCGTAAACCGCCGCCACCTACGTTATCCCTATGTACCCCTAATCTGCTGCCCTAACATCGCCGACCCCTATATTATATTTATTAACCCCTAATCTGCCCCCCACAACGTCGCCGACACCTACCTACACTTATTAACCCCTAATCTGCCGAGCGGACCTGAGCGCTACTATAATAAAGTTATTAACCCCTAATCCGCCTCACTAACCCTATCATAAATAGTATTAACCCCTAATCTGCCCTCCCTAACATCGCCGACACCTACCTTCAATTATTAACCCCTAATCTGCCGACCGGAGCTCACCGCTATTCTAATAAATGTATTAACCCCTAAAGCTAAGTCTAACCCTAACACTAACACCCCCCTAAGTTAAATATAATTTTTATCTAACGAAATAAATTAACTCTTATTAAATAAAAGATTCCTATTTAAAGCTAAATACTTACCTGTAAAATACATCCTAATATAGCTACAATATAAATTACATTTATATTATAGCTATTTTAGGATTAATATTTATTTTACAGGTAACTTTGTATTTATTTTAACCAGGTACAATAGCTATTAAATAGTTAAGAACTATTTAATAGTTACCTAGTTAAAATAATTACAAATTTACCTGTAAAATAAATCCTAGCCTAAGATATAATTAAACCTAACACTACCCTATCAATAAAATAATTAAATAAACTACCTACAATTACCTACAATTAACCTAACACTACACTATCAATAAATTAATTAAACACAATTGCTACAAATAAATACAATTAAATAAACTATCTAAAGTACAAAAAATAAAAAAGAACTAAGTTACAGAAAATAAAAAAATATTTACAAACATAAGAAAAATATTACAACAATTTTAAACTAATTACACCTACTCTAAGCCCCCTAATAAAATAACAAAGACCCCCAAAATAAAAAATTCCCTACCCTATTCTAAATTTAAAAAGTTACAAGCTCTTTTACCTTACCAGCCCTGAACAGGGCCCTTTGCGGGGCATGCCCCAAGAATTTCAGCTCTTTTGCCTGTAAAAAAAAACATACAATACCCCCCCCCCAACATTACAACCCACCACCCACATACCCCTAATCTAACCCAAACCCCCCTTAAATAAACCTAACACTAAGCCCCTGATGATCTTCCTACCTTGTCTTCACCATGCCAGGTTCACCGATCCGTCCTGGCTCCAAGATCTTCATCCAACCCAAGCAGGGGCTAGACATCCACTGAAGAAGTCCAGAAGAGGGTCCAAAGTCTTCCTCCTATCCGGCAAGAAGAGGACATCCGGACCGGCAAACATCTTCTCCAAGCGGCATCTTCTATGTTCTTCCATCCGATGACGACCGGCTCCATCTTGAAGACCTCCAGCGCGGATCCATCCTCTTCTTCCGACGACTAGACGACGAATGACGGTTCCTTTAAGGGACGTCATCCAAGATGGCGTCCCTCGAATTCCGATTGGCTGATAGGATTCTATCAGCCAATCGGAATTAAGGTAGGAATTTTCTGATTGGCTGATGGAATCAGCCAATCAGAATCAAGATCAATCCGATTGGCTGATCCAATCAGCCAATCAGATTGAGCTCGCATTCTATTGGCTGATCGGAACAGCCAATAGAATGCGAGCTCAATCTGATTGGCTGATTGGATCAGCCAATCGGATTGAACTATATTCTGATTGGCTGATTCCATCAGCCAATCAGAAAATTCCTACCTTAATTCCGATTGGCTGATAGAATCCTATCAGCCAATCGGAATTCGAGGGACGCCATCTTGGATGACGTCCCTTAAAGGAACCGTCATTCGTCGTCTAGTCGTCGGAAGAAGAGGATGGATCCGCGCTGGAGGTCTTCAAGATGGAGCCGGTCGTCATCGGATGGAAGAACATAGAAGATGCCGCTTGGAGAAGATGTTTGCCGGTCCGGATGTCCTCTTCTTGCCGGATAGGAGGAAGACTTTGGACCCTCTTCTGGACTTCTTCAGTGGATGTCTAGCCCCTGCTTGGGTTGGATGAAGATCTTGGAGCCAGGACGGATCGGTGAACCTGGCATGGTGAAGACAAGGTAGGAAGATCATCAGGGGCTTAGTGTTAGGTTTATTTAAGGGGGGTTTGGGTTAGATTAGGGGTATGTGGGTGGTGGGTTGTAATGTTGGGGGGGGGGTATTGTATGTTTTTTTTTACAGGCAAAAGAGCTGAAATTCTTGGGGCATGCCCCGCAAAGGGCCCTGTTCAGGGCTGGTAAGGTAAAAGAGCTTGTAACTTTTTAAATTTAGAATAGGGTAGGGAATTTTTTATTTTGGGGGTCTTTGTTATTTTATTAGGGGGCTTAGAGTAGGTGTAATTAGTTTAAAATTGTTGTAATATTTTTCTTATGTTTGTAAATATTTTTTTATTTTCTGTAACTTAGTTCTTTTTTATTTTTTGTACTTTAGATAGTTTATTTAATTGTATTTATTTGTAGCAATTGTGTTTAATTAATTTATTGATAGTGTAGTGTTAGGTTAATTGTAGGTAATTGTAGGTAGTTTATTTAATTATTTTATTGATAGGGTAGTGTTAGGTTTAATTATATCTTAGGCTAGGATTTATTTTACAGGTAAATTTGTAATTATTTTAACTAGGTAACTATTAAATAGTTCTTAACTATTTAATAGCTATTGTACCTGGTTAAAATAAATACAAAGTTACCTGTAAAATAAATATTAATCCTAAAATAGCTATAATATAAATGTAATTTATATTGTAGCTATATTAGGATGTATTTTACAGGTAAGTATTTAGCTTTAAATAGGAATCATTTATTTAATAAGAGTTAATTTATTTCGTTAGATAAAAATTATATTTAACTTAGGGGGGTGTTAGTGTTAGGGTTAGACTTAGCTTTAGGGGTTAATACATTTATTAGAATAGCGGTGAGCTCCGGTCGGCAGATTAGGGGTTAATAATTGAAGGTAGGTGTCGGCGATGTTAGGGAGGGCAGATTAGGGGTTAATACTATTTATGATAGGGTTAGTGAGGCGGATTAGGGGTTAATAACTTTATTATAGTAGCGCTCAGGTCCGCTCGGCAGATTAGGGGTTAATAAGTGTAGGCAGGTGTCGGCGACGTTGTGGGGGGCAGATTAGGGGTTAATAAATATAACATAGGGGTCGGCGATGTTAGGGGCAGAAGATTAGGGGTACATAGGGATAACGTAGGTGGCGGCGATTTGCGGTCGGAAGATTAGGGGTTAATTATTTTAAGTAGCTTGCGGCGACGTTGTGTGGGGCAAGTTAGGGGTTAATAAATATAATATAGGGGTCGGCGGGGTTAGGGGCAGCAGATTAGGGGTACATAAGTATAACGTAGGTGGCGGTCGGCAGATTAGGGGTTAAAAATTTTAATCGAGTGGCGGCGATGTGGGGGGACCTCGGTTTAGGGGTACATAGGTAGTTTATGGGTGTTAGTGTAGTTTAGGGTACAGTAGTTAAGAGCTTTATAAACCGGCGTTAGCCAGAAAGCTCTTAACTCCTGCTTTTTTCAGGCGGCTGGAATCTTGTCGTTAGAGCTCTAACGCTCACTGCAGAAACGACTCTAAATACCAGCGTTAGAAAGATCCCATTGAAAAGATAGGCTACGCAAATGGCGTAGGGGGATCTGCGGTATGGAAAAGTCGCGGCTGTAAAGTGAGCGTTAGACCCTTTAATCACTGACTCCAAATACCAGCGGTAGCCTAAAACCAGCGTTAGGAGCCTCTAACGCTGGTTTTGACGGCTACCGCCGAACTCTAAATCTAGGCCATAGTGAGGTGGTGTATCGAAATTACATCGAAGTCTACATGTTTAAGTTTTATGAGGAGGAAATGAATCATATGAATATCCCTGCCTAAGTAAGCTGGACTGTCCAGTGGAACTAAACCGTTATTGCATCTTTCTCTTTATTGAACTCTGGACAGATTAGCTGATCTATTTGTAGAGAGAAGTAGACATGTGCACCGCTAAAAAATTCGGTTCGTTTTCGGTTCTGATCGATTCGGACTTTTAGAATTTCGTTTCGGATCGAATCTGATTCGGCAAAATTTGAATAAATTCGTTTCGGATTTATTCGGATCCGAATAAATTCGTTTCGGATTTATTCGGATTCGGCTGAATTCGGTTCTATTCCGTTCCGAAATTCGGTATGTTTTTAGTACACTAACACCCATTTAGTACACTAAGTCACTAACACCCATAAACTACCTATGAACCACTAAACCGAGGCCCCCCCACATCGCAAACCCTATAATAACATTATTTAACCCCTAATCTGCCGATCGGATATCGCCGCAACCTACATTATAGCTATTAACCCCTAATCTGCTGTCCCTAACACCGCCGACCCCTACATTATAGTTATTAACCCCTAATCTGCCTCCCCCAACGTCGCCGCAATCTAACTACAAGTATTAACCCCTAATCTGCCGACCCGATATCGCCGCCGCCTACATTATAGCTATTAACCCCTAATCTGCTGTCCCTAACACCGCCGACCCCTACATTATAGTTATTAACCCCTAATCTGCCTCCCCCAACGTCGCCGCAATCTAACTACAAGTATTAACCCCTAATCTGCCGACCGAATATCGCCGCCGCCTACATTATAGCTATTAACCCCTAACCTGCTGTCCCTAACACCGCCGACCCCTACATTATAGTTATTAACCCCTAATCTGCCTCCCCCAACGTCGCCGCAATCTAACTACAAGTATTAACCCCTAATCTGCCGACCGCAAATCGCCGCCACTATAATAAATGTATTAACCCCTAAACCGCCGCACTCCCGCCTCGCAAACACTATAATACATTTTATTAACCCCTAATCTGCCCTCCCTAACATCGCCGCTACCTACCTACAATTATTAACCCCTAATCTCCCGCCCCCATCGTCGCCGCTACTATAATAAGGTTATTAACCCCTAAAGCTAAGTCTAACCCTAACACTAACACCCCCTAACTTAAATATAATTTAAATAAAACGAAATAAGTTTACTATAGTTAAATAAATGAATCATATTTAAAACTAAAGACTTACCTGTAAAATAAACCCTAAGATAGCTGCAATATAACTAATAGTTACATTGTAGCTATTTTAGCATTTATTTTTATTTTACAGGCAACTTTGTATTTATTTTAACTAGGTACAATAGTTATTAAATAGTTATTAACTATTTAATAACTACCTAGCTAAAATAAATACAAATTTACCTGTAAAATAAATCCTAACCTAAGTTACACTAACACCTAACACTACACTATCATTAAATTAACTAAATAAATGAATCATATTTAAAACAAAATACTTACCTGTAAAATAAACCCTAATATAGCTGCAATATAACTAATAGTTACATTGTAGCTATTTTAGCATTTATATTTATTTTACAGGCAACTTTGTATTTATTTTAACTAGGTACAAAAGCTATTAAATAGTTATTGACTAATTAATAGCTACCTAGTTAAAATAATTACAAAATTACCTGTAAAATAAATCCTAACCTAAGTTACAATTAAACCTAACACTACACTGTCATTAAATAAATTAACTACAAGTACCTACAATTATCTACAATTAAATAAACTAAAGTACAAAACCCCCCCACTAAATTACAAAAAAAAACAAACACTAAATTACAAAAAATAAAAAAATATTACAAGAATTTTAAACTAATTACACCTAATCTAAGCCCCCTAATAAAATAACAAAGCCCCCCAAAATAAAAAAAATGCCCTACCCTATACTAAATTACAAAAGTTAACAGCTCTATTACCTTACCAGCCCTGAACAGGGCCCTTTGCGGGGCATGCCCCAAAGAAAACAGCTCTTTTGCCTGTAAAAAAAAAAACACAATCCCCCCCCCCACATTACAACCCACCACCCACATACCCCTACTCTAACCCAAACCCCCCTTAAATAAACCTAACACTACCCCCCTGAAGATCTCCCTACCTTGAGTCGTGTTCACCCAGCCGGGCCGAAGTCTTCATCCGATGGGGCAGAAGAGGACATCCAGACCGGCAGAAGTCTTCATCCAAGCTGGGCAAGAAGAGGTCTTCCATCCATCATACAAGTACCAAAATACAAACAAACACTAAATTACAAAAAATAATAAAATATTACAATAATTTTAAACTAATTACACCTAATCTAAGCCCCCTACTAGCTATTAATATAGCTTCAATATAACTAATAGTTACATTGTAGCTATTTTAGGATTTATATTTATTTTACAGGCAACTTTGTATTTATTTTAACTAGGTACAATAGCTATTAAATAGTTAATAACTATTTAATAACTACCTAGCTAAAATAAATACAAATTTACCTGTAAAATAAATCATAACCTAAGTTACAATTACACCTAACACTACACTATCATTAAATTAACTAAATAAATGAATCCTATATAAAACTAAAGACTTACCTGTAAAATAAACCCTAATATAGCTGCAATATAACTAATAGTTACATTGTAGCTATTTTAGCATTTATATTTATTGTACAGGCAACTTTGTATTTATTTTAACTAGGTACAATAGCTATTAAATAGATATTTACTGTTTAATAGCTACCTAGTTAAAATAATTACAAAATTACCTGTAAAATAAATCCTAACCTAAGTTACAATTAAACCTAACACTACACTATCATTAAATAAATTAACTACAAGTACCTACAATTAAATACAATTAAAAAACTAAACTAAAGTACAACCCCCCCCCACTAAATTACAAAAAATAAAAAAATATTACAAGAATTTTAAACTAATTACACCTAATCTAAGCCCCCTAATAAAATAACAAAGCCCCCCAAAATAAAAAAAATGCCCTACCCTATACTAAATTACAAAAGTTAACAGCTCTATTACCTTACCAGCCCTGAACAGGGCCTTTTGCGGGGCATGCCCCAAAGAAAACAGCTCTTTTGCCTGTAAAAAAAAACACAATCCCCCCCCCCCACATTACAACCCACCACCCACATACCCCTACTCTAACCCAAACCCCCCTTAAATAAACCTAACACTACCCCCCTGAAGATCTCCCTACCTTGAGTCGTGTTCACCCAGCCGGGCCGAAGTCTTCATCCGATGGGGCAGAAGAGGACATCCAGACTGGCAGAAGTCTTCATCCAAGCGGGGCAAGAAGAGGTCTTCCATCCATCAGAAAAGTACAAAAAAACAAACAAACAAACACTAAATTAGCAAAAATAATAAAATATTGCAATAATTTTAAACTAATTACACCTAATCTAAGCCCCCTACTAGCTATTAATATAGCTACAATATAACTAATAGTTACATTGTAGCTATTTTAGGATTTATATTTATTTTACAGGCAACTTTGTATTTATTTTAACTAGGTACAATAGCTATTAAATAGTTAATAACTACCTAGCTAAAATAAATACAAATTTACCTGTAAAATAAACCCTAACCTAAGTTACAATTACACCTAACACTACACTGTCATTAAATTAACTAAATAAATTAATCCTATATAAAACTAAATACTTACCTGTAAAATAAACCCTAATATAGCTACAATATAACTAATAGTTACATTGTAGCTATTTTAGCATTTATATTTATTTTACAGGCAACTTTGTATTTATTTTAACTAGGTACAATAGCTATTAAATAGTTATTGACTAATTAATAGCTACCTAGTTAAAATAATTACAAAATTACCTGTAAAATAAATCCTAACCTAAGTTACTATTAAACCTAACACTACACTATCATTAAATAAATTAACTACAAGTACCTACAATTAAATACAATGAAATAAACTAAACTAAAGTACAAAAAAAACAAACACTAAATTACAAAAAATAAAAAAAATTACAAGAATTTTAAACTAATTACACCTAATCTAAGCCCCCTAATAAAATAACAAAGCCCCCCAAAATAAAAAAATGCCCTACCCTATACTAAATTACAAAAGTTAACAGCTCTATTACCTTACCAGCCCTGAACAGGGCCTTTTGCGGGGGCATGCCCCAAAGAAAACAGCTCTTTTGCCTGTAAAAAAAAACACAATACCCCCCCCCCACATTACAACCCACCACCCACATACCCCTACTCTAACCCAAACCCCCCTTAAATAAACCTAACACTACCCCCCTGAAGATCTCTCTACCGTGTCTTCACCCAGCGGGCCGAAGTCTTCATCCGATGGGGCAGAAGAGGACATCCAGACCGGCAGAAGTCTTCATCCAAGCGGGGCAAGAAGAGGTCTTCCATCCATCAGAAGTCTTGATCCAGGCGGCATCTTCTCTGTTCATCCATCCGGAGCGGAGCGGCAGCATCCTGAAGACATCCCACGCAGAGCATCCTCTTCTTTCTTGATCCGACGACTAGGTGACTGTACCTTTAAGTGACGTCATCCAAGATGGCGTCCCTTGAATTCCGATTGGCTGATAGGATTCTATCAGCCAATCGGAATTAAGGTAGGAAAAATCTGATTGGCTGATTCAATCAGCCAATCAGATTCAAGTTCAATCCGATTGGCTGATCCAATCAGCCAATCAGATTGAGCTCGCATTCTATTGGCTGATCGGAACAGCCAATAGAATGCGAGGTCAATCTGATTGGCTGATTCCATCAGCCAATCGGATTGAACTTGAATCTGATTGGCTGATTAAATCAGCCAATCAGATTTTTCCTACCTTAATTCCGATTGGCTGATAGAATCCTATCAGCCAATCGGAATTCAAGGGACGCCATCTTGGATGACGTCACTTAAAGGTACAGTCACCTAGTCGTCGGATCAAGAAAGAAGAGGATGCTCTGCGTGGGATGTCTTCAGGATGCTGCCGCTCCGCTCCGGATGGATGAACAGAGAAGATGCCACCTGGATCAAGACTTCTGATGGATGGAAGACCTCTTCTTGCCCCGCTTCGATGAAGACTTCTGCCGGTCTGGATGTCCTCTTCTGCCCCATCGGATGAAGACTTCGGCCCGGCTGGGTGAAGACACGGTAGAGAGATCTTCAGGGGGGTAGTGTTAGGTTTATTTAAGGGGGGTTTGGGTTAGAGTAGGGGTATGTGGGTGGTGGGTTGTAATGTGGGGGGGGGATTGTGTTTTTTTTACAGGCAAAAGAGCTGTTTTCTTTGGGGCATGCCCCCGCAAAAGGCCCTTTTAAGGGCTGGTAAGGTAATAGAGCTGATTACTTTTGTAATTTAGTATAGGGTAGGGCATTTTTTTTATTTTGGGGGGCTTTGTTATTTTATTAGGGGGCTTAGATTAGGTGTAATTAGTTTAAAATTCTTGTAATATTTTTTTATTTTTTGTAATTTAGTGTTTGTTTTTTTTTTACTTTAGTTTAGTTTATTTCATTGTATTTAATTGTAGGTACTTGTAGTTAATTTATTTAATGATAGTGTAGTGTTAGGTTTAATAGTAACTTAGGTTAGGATTTATTTTACAGGTAATTTTGTAATTATTTTAACTAGGTAGCTATTAATTAGTCAATAACTATTTAATAGCTATTGTACCTAGTTAGAATAAATACAAAGTTGCCTGTAAAATAAATATAAATGCTAAAATAGCTACAATGTAACTATTAGTTATATTGTAGCTATATTAGGGTTTATTTTACAGGTAAGTATTTAGTTTTATATAGGATTAATTTATTTAGTTAATTTAATGACAGTGTAGTGTTAGGTGTAATTGTAACTTAGGTTAGGGTTTATTTTACAGGTAAATTTGTATTTATTTTAGCTAGGTAGTTATTAACTATTTAATAGCTATTGTACCTAGTTAAAATAAATACAAAGTTGCCTGTAAAATAAATATAAATCCTAAAATAGCTACAATGTAACTATTAGTTATATTGTAGCTATATTAATAGCTAGTATGGGGCTTAGATTAGGTGTAATTAGTTTAAAATTATTGTAATATTTTATTATTTTTGCTAATTTAGTGTTTGTTTGTTTTTTTGTACTTTTCTGATGGATGGAAGACCTCTTCTTGCCCCGCTTGGATGAAGACTTCTGCCGGTCTGGATGTCCTCTTCTGCCCCATCGGATGAAGACTTCGGCCCGGCTGGGTGAACACGACTCAAGGTAGGGAGATCTTCAGGGGGGTAGTGTTAGGTTTATTTAAGGGGGGTTTGGGTTAGAGTAGGGGTATGTGGGTGGTGGGTTGTAATGTGGGGGGAGGGATTGTGGGTTTTTTTTACAGGCAAAAGAGCTGTTTTCTTTGGGGCATGCCCCGCAAAGGGCCCTGTTCAGGGCTGGTAAGGTAATAGAGCTGTTAACTTTTGTAATTTAGTATAGGTTAGGGCATTTTTTTTATTTTGGGGGGCTTTGTTATTTTATTAGGGGGCTTAGATTAGGTGTAATTAGTTTAAAATTCTTGTAATATTTTTTTATTTTTTGTAATTTAGTGGGGGGGGGTTTGTACTTTAGTTTAGTTTTTTTAATTGCATTTAATTGTAGGTACTTGTAGTTAATTTATTTAATGATAGTGTAGTGTTAGGTTTAATTGTAACTTAGGTTAGGATTTATTTTACAGGTAATTTTGTAATTATTTTAACTAGGTAGCTATTAAATAGTCAATATCTATTTAATAGCTATTGAACCTAGTTAAAATGAATACAAAGTTGCCTGTACAATAAATATAAATGCTAAAATAGCTACAATGTAACTATTAGTTATATTGCAGCTATATTAGGGTTTATTTTACAGGTAAGTCTTTAGTTTTATATAGGATTCATTTATTTAGTTAATTTAATGATAGTGTAGTGTTAGGTGTAATTGTAACTTAGGTTATGATTTATTTTACAGGTAAATTTGTATTTATTTTAGCTAGGTAGTTATTAAATAGTTATTAACTATTTAATAACTATTGTACCTAGTTAAAATAAATACAAAGTTGCCTGTAAAATACATATAAATCCTAAAATAGCTACAATGTAACTATTAGTTATATTGAAGCTATATTAATAGCTAGTAGGGGGCTTAGATTAGGTGTAATTAGTTTAAAATTATTGTAATATTTTATTATTTTTGGTAATTTAGTGTTTGTTTGTATTTTGGTACTTGTATGATGGATGGAAGACCTCTTCTTGCCCCGCTTGGATGAAGACTTCTGTCGGTCTGGATGTACTCTTCTGCCCCATCGGATGAAGACTTCGGCCCGGCTGGGTGAACACGACTCAAGGTAGGGAGATCTTCAGGGGGGTAGTGTTAGGTTTATTTAAGGGGGGTTTGGGTTAGAGTAGGGGTATGTGGGTGGTGGGTTGTAATGTGGGGGGGGGATTGTGTTTTTTTTTTACAGGCAAAAGAGCTGTTTTCTTTGGGGCATGCCCCGCAAAGGGCCCTGTTCAGGGCTGGTAAGGTAATAGAGCTGTTAACTTTTGTAATTTAGTATAGGGTAGGGCATTTTTTTTTATTTTGGGGGGCTTTGTTATTTTATTAGGGGGCTTAGATTAGGTGTAATTAGTTTAAAATTCTTGTAATATTTTTTTATTTTTTGTAATTTAGTGTTTGTTTTTTTTTGTAATTTAGTGGGGGGGTTTTGTACTTTAGTTTATTTAATTGTAGATAATTGTAGTTAATTTATTTAATGACAGTGTAGTGTTAGGTTTAATTGTAACTTAGGTTAGGATTTATTTTACAGGTAATTTTGTAATTATTTTAACTAGGTAGCTATTAATTAGTCAATAACTATTTAATAGCTATTGTACCTAGTTAAAATAAATACAAAGTTGTCTGTAAAATAAATATAAATGCTAAAATAGCTACAATGTAACTATTAGTTATATTGCAGCTATATTAGGGTTTATTTTACAGGTAAGTATTTTGTTTTAAATATGATTCATTTATTTAGTTAATTTAATGATAGTGTAGTGTTAGGTGTTAGTGTAACTTAGGTTAGGATTTATTTTACAGGTAAATTTGTATTTATTTTAGCTAGGTAGTTATTAAATAGTTATTAACTATTTAATAACTATTGTACCTAGTTAAAATAAATACAAAGTTGCCTGTAAAATAAATATAAATGCTAAAATAGCTACAAAGTAACTATTAGTTATATTGCAGCTATATTAGGGTTTATTTTACAGGTAAGTCTTTAGTTTTAAATAGGATTAATTTATTTAACTATAGTAAACTTATTTCGTTTTATTTAAATTATATTTAAGTTAGTGGGTGTTAGTGTTAGGGTTAGACTTAGCTTTAGGGGTTAATAACCTTATTATAGTAGCGGCGACGATGGGGGCGGGAGATTAGGGGTTAATAATTGTAGGTAGTTGGCGGCGATGTTAGAGAGGGCAGATTAGGGGTTAATAAAATGTATTATAGTGTTTGCGAGGCGGGAGTGCGGCGGTTTAGGGGTTAATACATTTATTATAGTGGCGGCGATTTGCGGTCGGCAGATTAGGGGTTAATACTTGTAGTTAGATTGCGGCGACGTTGGGGGAGGCAGATTAGGGGTTAATAACTATAATGTAGGGGTCGGCGGTGTTAGGGACAGCAGGTTAGGGGTTAATAGTTATAATGTAGGCGGCGGCGATTTGCGGTCGGCAGATTAGGGGTTAATACTTGTAGTTAGATTGCGGCGACGTTGGGGGGGGCAGATTAGGGGTTAATAACTATAATGTAGGGGTCGGCGGTGTTAGGGACAGCAGATTAGGGGTTAATAGCTATAATGTAGGCGGCGGCGATATCGGGTCGGCAGATTAGGGGTTAATACTTGTAGTTAGATTGCGGCGACGTTGGGGGGGCAGATTAGGGGTTAATAACTATAATGTAGGGGTCGGCGGTGTTAGGGACAGCAGATTAGGGGTTAATAGCTATAATGTAGGCGGCGGCGATATCGGGTCGGCAGATTAGGGGTTAATACTTGTAGTTAGATTGCGGCGACGTTGGGGGAGGCAGATTAGGGGTTAATAACTATAATGTAGGGGTCGGCGGTGTTAGGGACAGCAGATTAGGGGTTAATAGTTATAATGTAGGCGGCGGCGATATTCGGTCGGCAGATTAGGGGTTAATACTTGTAGTTAGATTGCGGCGACGTTGGGGGGGGCAGATTAGGGGTTAATAACTATAATGTAGGGGTCGGCGGTGTTAGGGACAGCAGATTAGGGGTTAATAGTTATAATGTAGGCGGCGGCGATATCGGGTCGGCAGATTAGGGGTTAATAAAATAATGCAGGTGTCAGCGATAGCGGAGGCAGCAGATTAGGGGTTAATAAGTGTTAGATTAGGGGTGTTTAGAGGGTACATGTTAGGGTGTTAGGTGCAGACTTAGTGTTTCCCCATAGGAAACAATGGGGCTGCGGTGTTAGTTTTTTTTCAGCCGAAACTCCCATTGTTTCCTATGGGGAAATGCCGAATCTTAACGAGCTAATTCGGATTTATTCGGAGATACGGCAGCTATTTCGGATTCATTCGGTAGATTCGGAAGTATTTTAATTCGGAAATCCGAATCGATCCGAATCTCCGAATTTACCGAATTTACCGAATTTCCGAATTAATCCGAAACGAACCGCACATGTCTAGAGAGAAGATCTTCTTGTCTATTCAGTTCAGTACAGTTGCTCTATAATAATTTATTTATGTCACACAGTGAACTATAAATATACTCATAATGCTAGTTTTTTAGAGAGTGTGAAATACAATACATAACACCGAAAACATTAAGGGGTTGATTTATTAAATGTCGAGTGGACATGATTTGAATTATGTCCGCTCGACATCGCTAAATCTGCCCATATTGAACATTGCACAAGCATTTCTGGTGAAATTCTTGTGCAGTGCCGCCCCCTGCTCACTGGCGGCCAATCAGCCTCTAGCAGGGGCTGTCATTTATCTTGATCAGCTTGGATTGGGATGATTTCAATCTGCCACTTTACGACCACAGCTTCTTAACATATGTTTCAGGCGAACAGCATTCGCTGCTGAATAAATGAGCCCAATAACTTCACTATCTTACCTATATAGAATAAGCACTGAGCCAGATTTACTAAAGCTCATTTTTAAAAATAAATGGCTATTGAGAGATCTGCTGGCTCTGCAAGGATCCAAGTACAATGTTTAGATAAACTGACAGAACAAACTACAGTATATTTTGTATAACCACATTTCTATATTTTGAAACTCTCCCCAGCACTACACAAGGTGTGTAATCACCATATGGAGGGTGCTTGTAAGAAATGGATATATTTATAGAAACCTTTGTTGTACAGGTTTTTGCTAATAATCATATAAAGTGCCGTTTCATTACATTCCCATAAAAATGGAATTTTGCATTGCAGGATTTTATTACGCTGTATTATGAAACTGACAGTGGCATCCTTTCAGAATGAGTGCGTAATTATGTGACAGATCATCTGTCAAGAATATGAGTAAACAGCTGTTTGCCTGTCTCAAAGAAAAAAAAATAAAGATTGTTCTAGAAGGACCTCTGCTATATTGTGAAATCTTTTGATAAATGCATTGAAATCTCTAAGCTTTTAGCTGTAAGTGACCCAGTTTCGACCTACTAATGGTTTCATATAAAATGTTTAGAATCTTTCTTAGGTTCATATTGTGTGTGCAATAATTTAAAAAAAATAGTATGTACAGGTCACCCTCAGCCTTCTAAACTTAATAAATATCTGGCACAAAAGTACCATTTGTATTGAACTTCATCTAGCCTCAATCTGCCCTCTAAGTTCACCTACTATCTTTACGTAAAACCTAGTGCGTAGAATGGTCAGTAAAGGTCTTTGTTACTTCTAAGACTCGTTTATTCCCCCTCCCTCTTTATTTAAATATATCATCACATTTTATTTTTTTGTTAACATTGGACGTTTATTTTTCTTGTAAGAAAACACTTGCATTCACAGCAGAAGGAAAACGCAAGCTGCAATGGACCAGATTACAAGTGGCACGCTATTGTTAGTGCGAGCTGCGATAACCAATATCACCTGTGCTAAATTGCATGCATATTACGAGTTGAAAGTAAACACATTTGTTCGAAAGCAAACTAAATTTGTGTGCTTTGGGTTAGCTCACATTCCAATGTTCTGCACATAGCAGAATATGTTCTAAGTATTTCTAAATAGATATTCATATATATATATATATATATATATATATATATATATATATATATATTTGTATATATATATCTATCCTTATATATAATCATGTATATATAGGTATAGATATACATTGTACCAAAAATCCATCAAATATATGTAGAAATATTTATTTATGAATAAATAGAACATATTCTTCTATGTGAAATATTCATATTTTCATGTCGGGTTAGGGCACCTGAGAATATGCGATCGAGTTTGCGTGAGAGTGGGGTGTTAGTTTTTTTCTCTATTGACTTCTATGGGTGAATACGTGAACACGCACATGATACTGTAAGTTCGGCTTTTTGCACTTGTTGGGTTAGCACACAAGCAGAAACAGTTTACTTTCAACTCACAATACAAGCACAACCCAACGAGCACAAAAAGTTTACTTCTAGCGGGAGCGATAATTAGCAATACACTTGTATTCTGGCCTTAAAGGGCCATAATACCCAAATGTTGAAACACAGGATAGCTGAAAAAAGCTGACTAGAAAATATCACCTGAACATCTCTATGTAAAAAAGAAAGATATTTTACCTCAAAAGATCCTCAGTAGCCACATCCCATTGTAAAGGACTTCTAAGCAGCAGATTAGTATGTCTGTCCCGGGACCAGCAAGGGAGTGAGCTTTCGTGCACACTCATGTTATTTCCCTATTCAGTTTAAGGAAGTTTACTATGAAATTTCATGAGAGTTAAGTGAAATCTCATGAGATCACAATAAAAGAGTTCATGACCTCAGCACTGCTGATGCTGATTGGCCGCTGTTCATTACTTAATTTTTTTATTTTTTTTACCTGCAGCTGGACAGCAGCTAACTATAACTTTTTACACAGAACTTACTCTGCTGAGCGGAGGAGATTGTGAGGTAAAATATCTTCCTTTTTTACATAGAGATGCTCAGGTGATATTTTCCTGTCAGCTTTTTACAGTTATACTGCATCAGTTTCAAGTGATTTAGCATATTAATATTATGTCCCTTTAAGTGTTTAATGTCTCATTAACAGGACTTCACTATTGTATTTTTGTCACACATTGCACAAATCTAACAGTGGAATTACAATGATGATAATATCCTTTAGTGTTTAACTGACATTGCAATCATAAGTTGCAACCTTTGTGTCTTAAAATGTTCTATATTATTTTTTGTGTGATTATCTATAAGCAAAAACAGAATTTATGCTTACCTGATAAATTACTTTCTCCAACGGTGTGTCCGGTCCACGGCGTCATCCATTACTTGTGGGAAATGTTCTCCCCCACAGGGAAAGGCAAGGAGAGCACACAGCAAGAGCTGTCCATATAGCTCCCCCTCTGGCTCCGCCCCCCAGTCATTCGACCGACGGTTAGGAGAAAAAGGAGAAACTATAGGATGCCGTGGTGACTGTAGTGTATAAAGAAATTTTTTTTCAACCTGATTAAAAAAACCAGGGCGGGCCGTGGACCGGACACACCGTTGGAGAAAGTAATTTATCAGGTAAGCATAAATTCTGTTTTCTCCAACATTGGTGTGTCCGGTCCACGGCGTCATCCATAACTTGTGGGAACCAATACCAAAGCTTTAGGACACGGATGAAGGGAGCAAATCAGGTTACCTAAACAGAGGGCACCATGGCTTGCAAAACCTATCTCCCAAAAACAGCCTCCGAAGAAGCAAAAATATCAAATTTGTAGAATTTGGCAAAAGTGTGCAGAGAAGACCAAGTCGCTGCCTTACATATCTGGTCAACAGAAGCCTCGTTCTTATAGGCCCATGTGGAAGCCACAGCCCTAGTAGAGTGAGCTGTGATACGGTCAGGAGGCTGCCGTCCGGCAGTCTCATAAGCCAAGCGGATAATGCTTTTCAGCCAGAAAGAGAGAGAGGTAGCAGTAGCTTTTTGACCTCTCCTCTTACCAGAGTAAACGACAAACAAGGATGAGGTTTGTCTAAAATCTTTTGTTGCTTCTAAATAGAACTTTAAAGCACGAACAACATCTAAATTGTGTAATAAACGTTCCTTTTTTTAAACTGGATTCGGACACAAAGAAGGAACAACTATTTCCTGGTTGATGTTCTCGTTGGAAACAACTTTTGGAAGAAAACCAGGCTTAGTATGCAAAACAACCTTATCTGAATGGAACACCAGATAGGGTGGATCACACTGCAAAGCAGATAATTCAGAAACTCTTCTAGCAGAAGAAATAGCAACCAAAAACAGAACTTTCCAAGATAATAACTTAATATCTATGGAATGTAAAGGTTCAAATGGAACCCCTTGAAGAACTGAAAGAACTAAATTTAGACTCCAAGGAGGAGTCATGGGTCTGTAAACAGGCTTGATTCTAACCAAAGCCTGAACAAAAGCTTGTACATCTGGCAAAGCTGCCAGTCGTTTGTGCAACAAGACGGATAATGCAGAAATCTGTCCTTTTAGAGAACTAGCTGACAATCCTTTATCCAAACCTTCTTGGAGAAAGGAGAGAATCTTTGGAATTTTAATCTTACTCCAGGAGAATCCTTTGGATTCACACCAACAGATATATTTTTTCCATATTTTATGGTAAATCCTTCTAGTCACAGGTTTTCTGGCTTGGACCAGAGTATCAATCACAGAATTTGAAAACCCACGCTTGGATAAAATCAAGCGTTCAATTTCCAAGCAGTCAGCTGCAGAGAAACTAGATTGGGATGTTCGAATGGACCTTGTACTAGAAGGTCCTGTCTCAAAGGTAGCTTCCATGGTGGAGCCGATGACATATTCACCAGGTCTGCATACCAAGTCCTGCGTGGCCACGCAGGAGCTATCAGAATCACCGAGGCCTTCTCCTGTTTGATCCTGGCTATGAGCCTGGGGAGGAGAGGAAACGGTGGAAACACATATGCTAGGTTGAACGACCAAGGCGCCACTAATGCATCCACTAGAGTCGCCTTGGGATCCCTGGATCTGGACCCGTAGCAAGGAATCTTGAAGTTCTGACGGGACACCATTAGATCCATGTCTGGAATGCCCCATAATTGGGTTAACTGAGCAAAGACCTCCGGATGGAGTTCCCACTCCCCCGGATGGAAAGTCTGACGATTCAAATAGTCCGCCTCCCAGTTGTCTACTCCTGGGATGTGAATAGCAGATAGATGGCAGGAGTGATTCTCTGCCCATTGGATTATCTTGGTTACTTCCTTCATCGCTAGGGAACTCTTTGTTACCCCCTGATGATTGATGTACGCAACAGTCGTTATGTTGTCCGACTGAAATCTTATGAACCTGGCTTCCGCTAGCTGAGGCCAAGCTAGGAGCGCATTGAATATAGCTCTTAGTTCCAAAATGTTTATAGGGAGAAGCGACTTTTCCCGCGACCATAGGCCCTGAGCTTTCAGAGAGTCCCAGACCGCGCCCCACCCCAAGAGGCTGGCGTCGGTCGTGACGATGACCCACTCCGGTCTGCGGAAACTCATTCCCTGAGACAGGTGATCCTGGGTCAACCACCAGAGAAGTGAGTCCCTGGTTACCTGGTCTACTTGAATTTGGGGAGACAAGTCTGTATAGTCCCCATTCCACTGATTGAGCATGCACAGCTGTAATGGTCTTAGATGAATTCGAGCAAAAGGAACCACATCCATTGCTGCGACCATTAGTCCTATTATTTCCATGCATTGAGCTATGGAGGGTTGAGGAATAGAGTGAAGAACTCGACAAGCTTTTAGAAGCTTTGTCTTTCTGACGTCTGTGAGAAAGATCTTCATTCCACAGAATCTATTATTGTTCCCAGAAAAGGAACCCTTGTGGACGGTGACAGTGAACTTTTTTCTATGTTCACTTTCCACCCGTGAGATCTGAGAAAAGCCAACACAATGTCTGTATGAGCCCTCGCTTTGGAAAGAGACGATGCTTGGATTAGGATGTCATCTAGATAAGGTGCTACAGTGATGCCCCTCGGTCTTAGGACCGCTAGAAGGGACCATAGCACCTTTGTGAAAATTCTGGGAGCTGTGGCTAAACCGAATGGAAGAGCCACAAACTGGTAATGTTTGTCCAGAAAGGCGAAACTCAGGAACTGATGATGAGATTTGTGGATTGGGATATGCAGATACGCATCCTTCAGATCCACAGTAGTCAAAAATTGACCCTGCTGGATTGTTGGTAAGATTGTCCGAATGGTTTCCATCTTGAAGGATGGAACTCTGAGGGACTTGTTTAATATCTTTAAATCCAGAATTGGCCTGAAAGTTCCCTCTTTTTTGGGAACCACAAACAGGTTTGAGTAAAACCCTAGACCTTGTTCCCCGGAGGGGACTGGGTTTATCACTCCCATCTTTGATAGGTCTCTTACACAATGTAAGAATGCCTGTTTCTTTATCTGGTCTGAAGATAAGCGAGACAGGTGGAACCTTCCCTTTGGAGGAAGTCCCTTGAATTCTAACAGGTATCCCTTGGAAACTATCTCTAGTGCCCAGGGATCCAGAACATCTCTTGCCCAAGCCTGAGCGAAGAGAGATAGTCTGCCCCCTACCAGATCCGGTCCCGGATCGGGGGCTACCCCTTCATGCTGTCTTGATAGCAGCAGCAGGTTTCTTGGTTTGTTTACCCTTGTTCCAGCCTTACATGGGCTTCCAAGCGGGTTTGGGCTGGGCTGCGTTACCTTCTTGTCTAGCGGCAGTGGAGTTATTAGCTGGTCCATTCCTGAAATTGCGAAAGGAACGAAAATTAGACTTGTTCTTAGCCTTAAAAGGCCTATCCTGTGGGAGGGCATGGCCCTTACCCCCAGTGATGTCTGAAATAATTTCCTTCAATTCCGGCCCAAAAAGGGTCTTACCCTTGAAAGGAATATTCAGTAACTTAGTCTTGGACGACACGTCTGCCGACCAGGATTTTAGCCAAAGCGCCCTCCGCGCTACTATAGCAAAACCTGAGTTTTTCACCGCCAATTTCGTTATTTGAAAGGCGGCATCCAATATAAAGGAATTAGCTAACTTTAATGCGTGAATTCTGTCCATGACTTCTTCATAGGAAGTCTCTTTCTGGAGCGACCTTTCTAGTTCTTCAAACCAAAAGGACGCCGCTGAAGTGACAGTAATAACACACGTAGCTGGTTGAATGATGAACCCTTGCTGAACAAAAATCTTTTTAAGCAATCCTTCCAATTTTTTATCCATAGGATCTTTGAAAGCGCAGCTGTCCTCTATAGGAATAGTTGTGCGCTTCGCTAGTGTTGAAACAGCTCCCTCAACCTTTGGGACCGTTTGCCATGCGTCCCTTCTAGGGTCTACTATGGGAAACATTTTCTTAAATATAGGAGGTGGGGCAAAGGGTACACCTGGCTTCTCCCACTCCTTTTCCACTATGTTCGCTACCCTCTTAGGTATTGGAAAAGCGTCGTCGTGCACTGGGACCTCTAAAAATATGTCCAATTTGCACAACTTCTCTGGTACTACCATGGAATCACAGTCATCCAGAGTAGCTAATACCTCCTTAAAGGGACACTGTACCCAAAATTTTTCTTTCGTGATTCAGATTGAGCATGAAATTTTAAGCAACTTTCTAATTTACTCCTATTATCAAATTTTATTCATTCTCTTGGTATCTTTATTTGAAATGCAAGAATGTAAGTTTAGATGCCGGCCCATTTTTGGTGAACAACCTGGGTTGTCCTTGCTGATTGGTGGATAAATTCATCCACCAATAAAAAAGTGCTGTCCAGAGTACTGAAACCAAAAATAGCTTAGATGCCTTCTTTTTCAAATAATGAGAACGAAGAAAAAATGATAATAGGAGTAAATTAGAAAGTTGCTTAAAATTGCATGCTCTTTCTGAATTACAAAAGAAAAAAATTGGGTACAGTGTCCCTTTAAGCAAAGCGCGGAGATGTTCTAGCTTAAACTTAAATGCCACTAGATCAGGTTCTGCCTGTTGAGAAATTTTTCTTGAGTCTGAAATTTCACCCTCAGACAGCCCTTCCCTCACAGCCAATTCCGAATGATGTGAGGGTAAAATAGATAAGGCATCGTCAGCGTCTGATTGTTCATCCTTTTTATCTGTATTTAAAACTGAACAATCACGCTTTCTCTGAAAAACTGGCAGTTTGGATAAAAGATTTGCTATAGAATTATCCACTACTGCTGATAATTGTTGCATAGAAATAAGCACTGGCGCGCTAGGTGTCGCCTGCGCGGGCAAAGCTGGTGTAGACACAGAAGGAGAGGATGTAGAGCTATCCCCACTACCTTCATTAGATAAATCATCTTGGGCAACATTATGAAAAATAACAGAGCTGTCCTGATTTTGTTTGGACGCTATGGCGCAATTATCACAAACACTCGAAGGGGGAACCACATTTGTCTCTATACACACAGAACATAGGTTATCTGATTGAACAGACATGTTAAACAGATTTAGGCAGGCAAACAATGCAATAAAAATGATTTTAAACAAAAACGTTACTGTCTCTTTAAATAATAAAATGACACATTTATTTCTGAATGTTCAAAAAACTATGAAGGCAATATCCGATTTTTCTGAAATTTGGACCCCAGTGTCTTAATGCTTAGAAAGTATTG